>NW_022980688.1:0-14271 GCF_902652985.1 Pecten maximus
TCTGTTTTAAGACAATGCAATTAATTTGGCCCAGGGACTTGACATTGGGCTTTAAGCATGCTGAGGTGAAGGGCTACCAAGTTTGTTCAAATGAATGACCTTGACCTACATTCAAGGTCACAGGGGTGAAATCGGCTTAAATCTGTAAATAATAATTTTGCGATAGGCAAGAGCCTTTGAGACCTGATATTAGGCCAATAGAATGCTGGAATAAAGGACTAGAAAATTTATTAATATGAATAAACCTAGCCTACTCTGATATTTGAATAAAGAAGTAATCAGCATAGTATCTGTAGAAATGACCTCAACCAACTTCAAAGTTGCTGTAGAGCCAGGTGAGCGATACAGGCCCATTGGGCCTCTTGTTATCAATGCATGGTTGTCAGACTTACCAAATCAGTGTATGAACATCTTTTAATTCAGATACTGAATTATAGTTATGTGTTTCTTTCAAAATGTTTTCAAAAGTTTTGTTTTCTACAATAATACATCAATATGTTGATCATTTCTTACAAAAACTGATAACAATGGCATGTTTTTGTGCTTGTTTTAGCCTTGATCAGATGGAGATATATAATGTTTTTGAATTGTCCATTTTCTATTGCTTAATGACTAATGAATCAACAATTTCAGTCATTGAGGGTCTTCTTTCCATAAACGATACTTGTTTAACTGCTATTTCTGTAGGAGTTAACTTAATGGGTCTTTACTAGTGCCCTTCAGTGTTGTGACTAATAAGAAAAACAAAAAGGTCGTTGGATGCCATCTTGGATATTTAATGAATGTTTGTTATTAGTATTTCTCGGAAGACAGACTCGATTTTCAGTACAATTTTTGTATGTTCTTATTAATCAGAGCTATTTTTTTTTACATTTCACACATTGGTTTCCATTTTTCTTTATTCTGCTGACAAAAAGAACAACAGGGAAACAATCAAGAGGGCATCAAGATTTCCTGGTATTTTGATTTTTTGATCAGTCGACTTGTTATTAAGCATAGATATCACAGTTTTTTTTGTCAGTCTTGTCTTATTTCTCTTGCACATTTGAAAAAATCTGTTCACTTTAAGGTTGAAAATAAAAGCCCATAGAATGTTTGATGAAGAGTTATGGTTTTATTTGATATTGAATATCTATATTTTTATTATTGACCTTCAATCTGTATGCAGCTGAGGAAACATCAAACATAGCTTCACAGATGCGGACCTGAAACCCACTGTTTCAAGCAAATCATGATAATATGAACTTAAAATAACAGATTATTATCTGTGACATGGTATCACCTAGGAGTCTCGGTGAGTCATGTACCAAAAGTTAGTCACTGTGACCTACATTTTGAAATTTGACCTACATCAAAGAAAAAAAAAGTGTCCTTATTATACACTTTTTACTGGAACTTAATACTTGGGGGCACGTACGGTTCACCTTGGCCAGGCGGTGTGTCGTGTACATTTACCAAAGAAAAGGTTCGTTTGTCTTGACTTGTCTGTTCTTGTCACCGGAATTTCTCACATTTGTCAACTTACTGGTCCACTGTCATTGAACTAAAGAAATTGTAGAAAGTAGATTAGATTAATTAGTTCATGACATTAATACCACCATGAGTGCCCTATCTAGACATACACGCTAACATCAGGTAGGCAACTAATTGTTTTATATATGCTTCAAACATTGTTAGCATAATATTAATGGTTCAACTGATACAAGGAAAATACTAGACATATAACACTCTGTGTTAACATAAGATCGTTAAAGTGAGGTATTTTTCATGTACCTCGGTATGGGTGTCCAGTAAAACCAGTACTGTGTGCTAACATAAGATCGTTAATGTGAGGTATTTTTTACGTACCTCGATATGAGAGTCTAGTATTAACACGCTGTGTGCTAACATAAGATCGTTAATGTGAGGTATTTTCCATGTACCTCGGTATGGGTGTCCAGTAAAACCAGTACTGTGTGCTAACATAAGATCGTTAATGTGAGGTATTTTTTACGTACCTCGATATGAGTGTCTAGTATTAAAACACTGTGTGCCAACAAATGACAGTTGAAGTGAGGTATTTTCCACGTACCTCGGTATGGATGTCTAGTATCAACACACTGTGTGCCAACAAATGACAGTTGAAGTGAGGTATTTTCCACGTACCTCGGTATGGATGTCTAGTATCAACACACTGTGTGCCAACTAATGATAGTTGAAGTGAGGTATTTTCCACGTACCTCGGTATGGATGTCTAGTATTAACACACTGTGTGCCAACAAATGATAGTTGAAGTGAGGTATTTTCCACGTACCTCGGTATGGATGTCTAGTATCAACACACACTGTGTGCCAACTAATGATAGTTGAAGTGAGGTATTTTCCACGTACCTCGGTATGGATGTCTAGTATCAACACACTGTGTGCCAACTAATGATAGTTGAAGTGAGGTATTTTCCACGTACCTCGGTATGGATGTCTAGTATTAACACACTGTGTGCCAACTAATGATAGTTGAAGTGAGGTATTTTCCACGTACCTCGGTATGGATGTCTAGTATCAACACACTGTGTGCCAACTAATGATAGTTGAAGTGAGGTATTTTCCACGTACCTCGGTATGGATGTCTAGTATCAACACACACTGTGTGCCAACTAATGATAGTTGAAGTGAGGTATTTTTTCACGGACCTCGGTATGGATGTCTAGTATTAACACACTGTGTGCCAACAAATGACAGTTGAAGTGAGGTATTTTCCATGTACCTCGGTATGGATGTCTAGTATTAACACACTGTGTGCCAACAAATGATAGTTGAAGTGAGGTATTTTTTCACGGACCTCGGTATGGATGTCTAGTATTAACACACTGTGTGTCAACAAATGACAGTTGAAGTGAGGTATTTTTTCACGGACCTCGGTATGGATGTCTAGTATTAACACACTGTGTGCCAACAAATGATAGTTGAAGTGAGGTATTTTCCATGTACCTCGGTATGGATGTCTAGTATTAACACACTGTGTGCCAACTAATGATAGTTGAAGTGAGGTATTTTTCCACGTACCTCGGTATGGATGTCTAGTATTAACACACTGTGTGCCAACAAATGATAGTTGAAGTGAGGTATTTTCCACGTACCTCGGTATGGATGTCTAGTATTAACACACTGTGTGTCAACAAATGACAGTTGAAGTGAGGTATTTTTTCACGGACCTCGGTATGGATGTCTAGTATTAACACACTGTGTGCCAACAAATGATAGTTGAAGTGAGGTATTTTCCATGTACCTCGGTATGGATGTCTAGTATTAACACACTGTGTGCCAACTAATGATAGTTGAAGTGAGGTATTTTTCCACGTACCTCGGTATGGATGTCTAGTATTAACACACTGTGTGCCAACTAATGATAGTTGAAGTGAGGTATTTTCCACGTACCTCGGTATGGATGTCTAGTATCAACACACTGTGTGCCAACTAATGATAGTTGAAGTGAGGTATTTTCCACGTACCTCGGTATGGATGTCTAGTATCAACACACACTGTGTGCCAACTAATGATAGTTGAAGTGAGGTATTTTTTCACGGACCTCGGTATGGATGTCTAGTATTAACACACTGTGTGCCAACTAATGATAGTTGAAGTGAGGTATTTTCCATGTACCTCGGTATGGATGTCTAGTATTAACACACTGTGTGCCAACTAATGATAGTTGAAGTGAGGTATTTTTCCACGTACCTCGGTATGGATGTCTAGTATTAACACACTGTGTGCCAACTAATGATAGTTGAAGTGAGGTATTTTTCCACGTACCTCGGTATGGATGTCTAGTATTAACACACTGTGTGCCAACTAATGATAGTTGAAGTGAGGTATTTTCCACGTACCTCGGTATGGATGTCTAGTATCAACACACTGTGTGCCAACTAATGATAGTTGAAGTGAGGTATTTTCCACGTACCTCGGTATGGATGTCTAGTATCAACACACACTGTGTGCCAACTAATGATAGTTGAAGTGAGGTATTTTTTCACGGACCTCGGTATGGATGTCTAGTATCAACACACTGTGTGCCAACTAATGATAGTTGAAGTGAGGTATTTTTTTACGGACCTCGGTATGGATGTCTAGTATCAACACACTGTGTGCCAACTAATGATAGTTGAAGTGAGGTATTTTTTTACGGACCTCGGTATGGATGTCTAGTATTAACACACTGTGTGCCAACTAATGATAGTTGAAGTGAGGTATTTTTTTACGGACCTCTTTTTGCTGATAAAATGTAAACACTTATTTATCTCGCTTTGTTAGTAAAATGTTTGATCTTCAAAATAACAATATCAACATAATTCAAGTGAAATTTAGGTTAAGTGATGTGTCTTTAAACGGAAAATGAAGACATTGTAATGATATCTTAACGGGAACCTGGTGACCTCTCTTTCCGTTAGAAAAATCAGTAAGAGGACGGGTACCTCTCTTTGCTAGGTAAACCGGTATGTGTGTGTGTGTGTGTGTGTAGAAAATACAGGTAGTTATGAAGAGCTTTATCTGACACCTGACAACAGCAATGTAAAGCGCAGCTGATCCCTCCTTTACTTAAGTGTACAGATAACCTGTAGGTAATATGCCATCTTCGCTAGCCAAGTCTTCTGATTGCGTTACACTCCACGAACAAGCCTTGGCTAGCGGATATGGCAATATGCAGGAGCGGGCTATCTATCCCTTATCCCCCCTCCCAGTGCCTTAAAAAGATAAACCAACCAATCTAAATTGAAGACTTTGTAGTTAGGTGAAATAAAAGGTTGTCTAATCCCAAAGAATGATTTAGGCATTTTTAAAATGCGAAGAAAGTAACACTTAAACAACACCCGTACTAGATGCTCGTAGGTTATATTTGAAAATATCGTTTAGTCATCGGTCATATGGTCAAGTGTGATGTCGGAATGATGAAATGGAAACGCGTTCTTATGGGTAACGAATTCAGAGGTCCCTGTGATTATGCCATATCCGAGACGGAGCGCTATTAGATTATAAAAGACAAAAGGCGAGTCCCAAAGTTAGGAGGGCGATAAAAACGTTTATTGCATTTTTGCCAGTGAAATATAGAAATTTATCAAACTAATAAAACTTATATTTTCACTGCAGCGATGAGCAGTGAAAATATTTTTTTTGACCAATTAGAGCGGACCTTTGTGTTCACCTCGTTGAACTTGCCGATTTTTCCAATCGAAGCGCAGATAGATAAATTTTAAGTATATGAAATGCAAAAAAAGAAAATTGAATGGTTTTCCCGTTAAATATAACATATATTTCACTCGTATGACTGAATATTTCGATATTTTTCACACTTCGCACTCGTTAAAATATCGATATTCTGTCAAACTCGTGAAATATAATATATTATGTTATATTAAACGGGAAACCATTCAATCTCTTTATATAATTTGATATTGTATAAGATATACAACGACCGATTCTAGTTTTATATCAATTATAGGTAAATATAACACCTTGAATGGAAATTCCATCCTTATATAAATATGTATCTTCATTTCGTTAACAATATTTTGATATTTTAAAGGAATTTTGTTGTGAGTAGATGAAATAAACACAGTTTGGGTCACAATTAATCACAATTGAATACCGTTGATTGAATATTTACATTAGGTTGCTTAAATTTTCAAAGTTCTATCCGATCATTTGATTTAATTATCAACTAAAGCTGTTATGCAAATGAGTGCGAAAATACATCAATTACAGAAAAATGAACGTCCAGTCAGTGTCGTACTGAAGCAAAAATCTCTGGTAGATTTATTAGAAGTCACTAGTTTCTATTTCCTTAAAGAATGTATTCGTCTGGAAATATTACTTGGCTATAAAACACGATTTAAAGCAATCCAACAAGCAACAGCACATCTTATTATGGAATGACGGTATTGTCACTACATCGATAGAAAAAAACTATAAACAAACAACGCATATATAAAATAATGTTTAAATAGTAAAAAGCTTTTATTTTGATATGACAAAAAAAAAAAAAAAAAAAAAAAACAAATACCAAAAATCAAAATAAAATCAAAACGAACACCAAGAAATACGATTTCTTATGATTTTTGTTCCTGATCGCTTTAGGACTATTAAGTGGCTGTTTCTGTATCTGGTCGCGTTGAAGCTAGTAGGTTAGTTTCTGTCCCTGATTGTACCCCGTATGGTAAGGGTCGGCCGCCATGTTTGGCATTGGTTGAGCTTGATTTGATATCGTATTTGTAGTATTAACAACCGTCACACCTGGAAATAATGACAAAGAATTGTTATAGGTTACACATACACATCTCTTTTGACTGGACCAATGTCACATTTAATACCTTCTCTTATCAGACATCACATTTAATACCTTCTCTAATCAGACATCACATTTAATACCTTTACTAATCAGACATCACATTTAATGTATTCACTGATCAGACATCACATTTAATACCTTTACTAATCAGACATCACATTTAATACCTTTACTAATCAGACATCACATTTAATGTATTCACTGATCATACATCACATTTAATACCTTCACTGATCAGACTTCATATTCAATGCCTTCTCTAATCAAGTTTAATACCTTTTTTACTCAGACATCACATTTAATACCTTTACTAATCAGACATCACATTTAATACCTTTACTAATCAGACATCACATTTAATACCTTTACAGTCACAAAAATTATATTCGCATGATATACCTTACATTCACCAGTCCCTGTCTTACCATTAGCAACCATACATTATAAAGTATATCAAATTTTGCATCATGTACAACTAACTACAGAAACATGTAGGTGTTTAAGATGTTATTTTCCGTTAACAGTGGATAATGATAACGATCTTAATTACCCTGATCAGCAGAAATGTAGACACCTTAAGGATCGTATCTACCTTCATCAACACAAAAGTAGACATCATAACGATTGTATTTACCTAGATCAACACAAAACTAGGCATCGTAACGATCTCATTTACCCAGATCAGCACAAAAGTAGACACCATAACGATCTTATTTACCCAGATCAGCACAGAGATAGACATCACAACGATCTTATTTACCTACATCAGCACAGAAGTAGACATCATAACGATCTTCTTTACCCAAATCAGCACTGAAGTAGGCATCATAACGATCTTATTTACCTACATCAGCACAGAAGTAGACATCATAACGATCTTCTTTACCCAAATCAGCACTGAAGTAGACATCATAACGATCTTATTTACCCACATCAGCACAGAAGTAGACATCATAACGATCTTATTTACCTAGATCAGCACAAAAGTAGACACCTATTTAACGATTTTATTTACCAAGATCAGCACAGAGGTAGACATCATAACGATCTTATTTACCCAGATCAGCACAAAAGTAAACATCATAACGGTTTTATTTATCAAGATCAGCACAAAAGTAGACACCATAACGGTCTTATTTACCAAGATCAGCACAGAGATAGACATCAAAACGATCTTATTTACCCAGATCAGCACAAAAGTAAACATCATAACGGTATTATTTATCAAGATCAGCACAAAAGTAAACATCATAACGGTCTTATTTATCAAGATCAGCACACAAGTAGACACCATAGCGATCTTATTTACCCAGATCAGCACAGAAGTAGACATCATAACGATCTTATTTAACCAGATCAGCACTGAAGTAGACACCATAACGATTTTATTTACTCGGATCAGTACACAGGAAGACGCAATCAAGAATTAATTTAGCTGGATAAGTACAGTTGTATACACCATAAATATCTTATTTATCTGGATTGGTACATATGTATACACCGTAAAGATCTAGAACAGTTGTATACACCACAAAGACGATATTTACCTGCATCAGTACATATGTATACACCGTAAAGATTTTATTTACTTGGACTAGTATATATGTATACACCACAAAGATCTTATTTACCTGGATTATTCTTTAGATAGACACCTGGAAAGTTACCTACCTGGATTAGCTGGAGACATAACCACAGTACCACCGACCCTGGTACCAGAACGACAGCAGCAGCACCAACAGCAGACACAACAACCGATCAACGACGCAAGGCAGGCTATACTGATCAGGATTGGAGCCCAGCTGAAAAATGGTGTATCAGTATCATTAGACATACACCGTACCATAACTACATCAAATAAGTGTAATGAATGCAGTAAACTATGACAGTGGATGTAGTGTACTTTGATTGAATGTAATGTATATAATCCCATCAGATCATCATTGTTTAATGAAGCAAATAATATTGGAATGATATAAGCAGTTTTGAGAAAATTTAAGTTTTAAATGTATCACAAGAAATTACAAATCCCCCTTCCAAAACATTTATTTGACATGTACAGAAGACAGCAGCTTATGTGATTGGTAATTTTAAACAGTGTTTTGTAAGCCATGCTTCGCTGAATATCACATATAATTACATTTTTTTTTCAAAATTATGAATTAGTTGCATATTAATAATGGTGTGAATCAGATTGTTTTGTTTAAAGTGTAAGTTAATTGCATTTAGCTACTGGATAGAGTAAATTCAGCAGACCTCGCTGGAAGGGCTCTCCCAGTCCTTCGGCAACTAAATTTCACTACTATGTAGAGCAAGAAACCTATACCTTTTTTTGAAAGACAAAATGTTTTGATGCAGTAATCATAAAAGAAATCTTTTATCCATTTATTTATAAGTGCATTTTCAGAGAGTTTGGTAAGTAGGGGTTGTCTCAATCACCTGCTCTCCAGATTGGAATTTGTGATTTTGTGATTAGTTTATTAATCTAAAATGACTGATTGTAACAGTTTGTTTAGAATATTTCATATTTCATATTTTAACATGGTTAAGATGACTGATACCCACTAATTCACCATTTTTCATACTTTGTAACTATATACATGTACTTGAACAATGTAATTGTGATATATGACACTTAACAATAACACTGACTGTAACATACCAATAACACTGGATGCTATATAACAATAACAATAATAATGGTTGTAATATTACAATAACACTGTCTGTAATATAGAGGATATCTAACAGTGTCAATAATACCAAATATATTTTACGAGTGGGGCTAATATTTGGATATTTTTTACGAGTGCGTAGCACGAGTGAAAAATATTAAAATATTAGCCAAACGAGTGAAATATATTTTGTATTACTAAAGTGTTTTTCGATATTCTGTTTATTACAATATAGCAAAGTATACCGAGGCAGCGCCATATCTCATTGCGGTCCCCTGTCAACGGCTCACAAATGTACGCCAAATCGTGACGTTATGTATTCTATCTTGCATTATGACGTCATATAACATGACCGAGAGCTATATGCAAATCTTAATTTTACCCATGTATTAAGCATATGAATATGACGATGGCCATTATGTAATGATCAAAATATATGTATAAAAAAGGTTTTACATAAATGTCACAATAGTGCAATACAACAATATAAGAAATGTGTTAAAACAATATAACTAATATAAATTGGAGAAAATGTTGTTATAGTTCGATTGTTTTGCATTTAGTGTGAATGTGAAGTTTAAAGGCATACATACATCTTCGAAGTTTAATTTCTTAAAATGCAGTGCAACAATTTCTGCAAAATGGATATTTAATTTAATTTATTTCTGATCGATAAAGTAATGGATTTGAGTGCACTAATTTGTCAGGTACAAGTATTAAGCTGCTTCAAAGAATGTCAGGACCAAAAGAACCGGGAACTCAATCTGATGGTTTACAATCTACCTGAATCAGAACTGGAAGGAGGCCAGGCCAGGAATATAGAGGACAGGAAAGAACTAGACAGAGTAACAGAACTCCTTGGAATAGGGAATCTAAGACCAAAACACATTATAAGAATTGGTAAACCAGGAGACAACAAAACACGTCCAGTCAAACTTGTATTTGAGCAAAAAGAAGAAAGACGCCGACTTATGGAAAAGGCACCAAATATTAGAATACTGCAAGATGAACACCTGAGAAGAGTTGTAGTTGCCAGAGATTACACACCAAAACAGAGGAAAGAAAGTAAAGATTTGCGAGAAGAACTACAAAGAAAAAGAGATAATGGAGATTACTGTTTTATTAGAGGTGGGAATATAATCCGAGCCATTGGTCCAGCTCCCAAACCAAAAGGATGGAAATCTCCAAGCCTACCTGTAATGCCTGTGCATTCAAGCAATCCATCTAGTCTAAATCAATTCAGGCCAAGAATTGCAACTGGACAGAGAATAACCAACCCAGTAAACATACCTCCAATTACGCCTGCTAGTGGACACCACAATGAGAGAATGTCACTGGTCACACAGGGGATAGGTAGAGGATTAAGGTACCAACATTCACCAAGCAGTCTGCTTATTCAAACTAGCGACGTCTTCACTCAAAATACTCTACACGACTCACAAATATTCAATGACAGCGAGTGCGAAACGGAAGATACATGCGATTCAATTGAAGGAGAAAGCGTAGAACCAACACTGATTTATGGAAACCAATCTGTGATAGAGAACATGGACCTTATAGGAGAACAATAGGAAATTGGTTTTAACAGCACAGTCACTGTAGATAAAGCACACACTCACAGAGTCTTATACAGTAATGTGGACACCCTGCTAAACAAAAGGAACGAACTTCTATATGCAATTGAAGAAGAGAAACCATCAATTATATCCTTAACAGAAGTTCTTCCAAAAAACAATTCAGGTGATCTAGACCCATGTGAATTTGCCCTAGAAGGTTTTGATTTGTTTTTAAACTCCACAACAGAAGGTAGAGGAGTTTTGTTGTACATAAAATCAGAACTTGAGGCAGAGTTAGAAGACAACCTCATGGATATGCAATTTAATGAAATGATTTGGTGCAAAGTGAAACTAAAAAGTGTGGATAAACTCCTGATTGGCTGTATTTATAGAAGCCCCTCCAGTCCAGAAGAGAACTCCAAAAGGCTACAATCTGTAATAAAAGAAGCAACCGGAATTGCAAGCCACCTCATAATAATGGGCGATTTGAACTATAGGAATATAAACTGGCAACTGGAAACAACAACAGATCCATTAAATTCACCTGGATATGATTTCTTAGAATGCCTGAAAGACAGTTTCCTCTTCCAACATGTCACTGAAAACACAAGATATCGCCATGGAAATGAGCCAACATTACTTGATCTCATCATATCAAATGAGGAAGGTATGGTTAGCAATATTTCACACAAGCCTCCACTAGGTAAAAGTGATCATGTGGTAATTTCATTTGACCTCCAGCTGTACACTCCCAATTCAACTGAAAATCAAGAACCGAGGTACTGTCTGTACAAGGGTAACTATGACAACATGAACAGAGTACTTGCTGAGATCAATTGGGAAGCAGTACTTCACAGTAAAGGAACATGTGAATCTTGGGATATCTTGAAGGATAAAATTAAAGAATTGATTATTACAAATATACCAGTTAGTAGAGGTAAACCAAGACGAGCTAGGTCCCAGTGGATGAACGGCACTACAATTGATGCTCTAAAAATGAAACGTAAATGTTGGAATAAGTACCTGAGGAACAAGAACCAAGAAACATACGAACAATACAGAATAGCCAGAAACATTGCCACATCGACACAAAGACAATCAAAGAAAGAATTTGAAAAAAAGATAGCCACCGACTTCAAAAAACATCCAAAAAGCTTCTGGAAGTATGTACACACCAAAACAAAATCAAAAGTAGGAATAGCTTCCCTGGAACAAACAGACGGGAACACAGCGACGGACAATAGAGAGAAAGCCGAAGTGCTGAATGAATGCTTTAGCGACATATTCACAGTAGAGGATCTTGATAACCTACCAACAACTCCAAATCTTGACCCAACAGCTGCTGTCCTAGAGAATATAGAAATCAGTTCAGAAAAGGTCATCAAGAAACTAGATAACATCAACACCACAAAATCACAGGGACCAGACGATTTACACCCCAAAGTGATCTATGAACTGCGGGCTAGTATAGGTAAGCCATTATCTATCCTTTTCAACAAGTCCATTGAAGAGGGAATTTTGCCACAAGATTGGAGAGAGGCCAATATCACTGCTATTTATAAAAAAGGAAATAAAAAACAGCCGTCCAATTACAGACCAATAAGCCTGACTAGCATTATAGTAAAGATACTTGAATCAATTATTAGAGATGAGATCATGGAATATCTTGAGACCAACAACAAACTGTCATGCTCCCAGTATGGATTCAGAAAGGGTCGATCAACAACACTCCAGTTATTAGAAGTTCAAGATGAAATTACCAAAGTTCTGGACTCTAAAAAATGTATGGATATAATTTATCTTGACTTCCAGAAAGCATTCGACACAGTTCCCCATAAGCGCCTTGAACTAAAACTCAAGTCATTGGGAATAAGCGGCGCACTGTTGTCATGGATATCAGCGTTTCTTAGCAACCGTAGGCAAAGGGTCAAGGTCAAAGGTCAATCGTCAAGCTGGACAGACGTGCGAAGTGGAGTTCCACAAGGGAGCGTACTTGGGCCGGTACTCTTTCTTATCTTCATCAACGACATTCCTAACGGTACAAGATCCACTGTCAAATTATTTGCAGATGATACGAAAGTGTACGGCCCCAGTGACTCTGAGCAAGACACAGCCATCATCCAAGAAGATTTAGACAAACTACAGTTGTGGTCAGACAAATGGCAGATCAAATTCAACCCCTCAAAATGTTCTAGTTTACACTTTGGCCAAAATAATAAGAAAACCAAATACAAACTGAAAGATCAGGAAATTCAAGGAAACCCTGAAGAAAAAGACCTGGGTGTTTTATTTGATCCAAAACTAAAATTCAGTGCACAAGTCGCATCCAGTGTCAAGAAAGCTAATCGCATGCTTGGCATCATCAAAAGATCATTTGAAAATTTGGATAAATTCATGTTGACAACCTTGTTTAAATCTCTTGTAAGACCACGACTAGAATATGCTGTCACAGTCTGGAGCCCGCAGTTAAAAAAAGACATTGTAGCAATTGAGAATGTCCAAAGGAGAGCTACTAAACTGGTCAGGAACATATCTCATCTCTCTTATCCTGAAAGACTCCGCCACCTCGGTCTCCCATCACTCCAGTACAGGCGGAAAAGATATGACATGATACAGGTGTTCAGAATTCTTAATGGGATAGATGTGACTTCAGAGGATCTACTACAACTAACTGGAGAAGGCAGGACAAGAGGACATAATAAGAAACTGGCAAAACCATACACAAGACTAAACATTAGAAAGCATTCATTCCCAGCCAGAGTTGTTGACGACTGGAACAGTTTACCAACTTCAGTTGTCAATTCACCATCAATCAACTCATTTAAAAGCAACCTTAACAATTACTGGTCTAACAAGGAGATCAAGTTCCACCCATCCTGCTACACGTACTAGTTAAATAACGACCCGCCAATATTCTGTATAACACCTACCACCTATATAGTCTATACATGTATATAAAGATAGTGACCCTAGATACAGATGGTGTGTCAACTGTTAATAGTCCAAATATGAAACTGAACACCAATTCGTCTTTTGTGAATGAAAATTGATGACCATATTGAGGAAATTAGAATATTGTACAATATTTAAAAAAAAAAAAAAAAAAAAAAAAATTTTAATGAGGAATCTACTATACTTGATACATAATTAAACATGCGCACTGTAAATAGAAGTATATAAACAGGTGGTCAAGAAGCGGACACGCTTACAAGAAGACCGATAACTGCTATTGCTATTGCTATTGCTAAAACTTTCTGGGATACAGAGAACTTTGAAAACAGTATGATATAACCTAACGTATCGTATGTGTTTCATTACATGTCATGTATTTGATTAACTGATTTAGAGAGATTAGAGTCACAGTAAAGCGTGCATGGTATCCATCCACAGCACGCGGTAACGATCGATACCACACACGAAATTATACACAGGTATATTATATATGAAGTAGAGGACAGTGGAGAGCTTTTAATGAAAGACTAAAATATGTCATTTGTAACTGTCAAATACAGTGAATACTCAGGTTATCGGCTACTGACAAACTCAAACGTTATCTTTAATATACTGAGCTTTACGGTGGATTGTATTGTGATATGGTGTATTGGTTTGTGTATGCAAGCAAAAGGATTTGAATATAATATATAACTTATTAATTTTACATAACGCTATTTCTTCACAAAATATATTAATAGTCACAATCTATATCAATTACATTTTTTAAT
>NW_022980689.1:0-14251 GCF_902652985.1 Pecten maximus
CCCTATAACTTTCTCCTAACTCTCTTCCACTGTTTGATCAAGCTTTCTTCTTTATGTCAATACATGGTTTCTACTGATTTTTCCTACTAAAATTTAATCAATTTTCAAGCAGTTTTCCCGCATTTTTTTTTTCAATTTTCAGGTGCATTTTTTTTGCACTAAAAAAAAATGCACTTGTAATAATAACTAAATATCACAATATGGATATTACCGAAAGTCAATTTATATCACGATAAAAGTAAATAATGCTGATTTTTAAGATATTTTTATAATTTTCTTGTGATTTAAGGAATCTGAAAAAGCATGTTTAGTGCAAGTAAGTACAAAATCCAGTACTATTCAAGCACTCATGAGTAAATTCCAGCACTTTTCCAGCTCTGACCCCAAATTCCAGCACTTTTCATCATCTATGAACCATGCAATATTGTCTCTCTGATATCAATCTGAATGGTAATTGGGTTTATGACAGATCCTTCTGGCTTGACTACAGGACAGCAACATCTCACCATTAAATACTAGAAGTATCAAGTGAACTGTCACACATACAAGAGGACGAGTTCCTCCCTTCGAAACATTTTCTCACAACCTAATGCTGATTTCTGTTAAACTCAATGAAATTCCATTATTCCACTCAGATTAAGCATATAAGTATATAGCAATTGCCTCCCTTGGTTTCTTGACAGGTGGGGCTACTAACCAACAAACAAGAGATCCCAGAGGGATCTTGGCGCCCACCATTGAATGATCTTCATAGGTTCCATGTCAGATTGATCTTTTCTCTACTTTTCCCTTCATTTTACTAATCTGTGCAAATTGAGACATCCCTCCAGTACTTTTCAAACAAGGGAATCCTAGCTATATAAGAAATTTGAGATTTAACGATAATGGCTGTTTGTTTGCCAGGTTGTTTTCAGGACAGACTGGTCCAAAAATGCAATACAAGGGACCAAGGGGAACCTACTTATGAAATTTGAGAAAGATCCATTCAGTACTTTGAGAAATAGAGAAAACAAACTTCAATTGTCAAAATCCAAGATGGCGGTCTGTCGGCCATATTTTTTTCCAATTGATCTCAAAATGCAATAAGCATAACGAGGCACCAAGGGGAACCTCCATATGAAATTTGTGAAAGATCCCAAGATGGCTGCCTGTCGGCCATGTTGTTTTCAGATTGGTCTCAAAACGCAAAATGCATAACTAGGCACCAAGGGAAACCTACATCTGAAATTTCAGAAAGATCCATTCAGTACATTCTCAGAAATAGCGATAACAAACTTCAATTGTCAAAATCCAAGATGGCTGCCTGTCGGCCATGTTGTTTTCGGATTGGTCTCAAAACGCAATATGCATAACTAGGCACCAAGGGAAACCTACATCTGAAATTTCAGAAAGATCCATTCCGTACTTTCTCAGAAATAGTGATAACAAACTTCAATTGTCAAAATCCAAGATGGCTGCCTGTCGGCCATGTTGTTTTCCGATTGGTCTCAAATCGCAATATGCATCACTAGGCACCAAGGGGAACATACATATGAAATTTGAGAAAAATCCCTTCAGTACTTTCTCAGAAATAGCGATAACAAACTTCAATTGTCAAAATCCAAGATGGCTGCCTGTCGGCCATGTTGTTTTTGGATTGGTCTCAAAACGCAATATGCATAACTAGGCACCAAGGGGAACCTTCATGTGAAATTTGAGAAAGATCCCTTCAGTACTTTCTAAGAAATAGCAATAACAAACTTCAATTGTCAAAATCCAAGATGGCTGCCTGTCGGCCATGTTGTTTTCGGATTGGTCTCAAAACGCAATATGCATAACTAGGCACCAAGGGAAACCTACATCTGAAATTTCAGAAAGATCCATTCCGTACTTTCTCAGAAATAGTGATAACAAACTTCAATTGTCAAAATCCAAGATGGCTGCCTGTCGGCCATGTTGTTTTCCGATTGGTCTCAAATCGCAATATGCATAACTAGGCACCAAGGGGAACCTACATATGAAATTTGAGAAAAATCCCTTTAGTACTTTCTCAGAAATAGCGATAACAAACTTCAATTGTCAAAATCCAAGATGGCTGCCTGTCGGCCATGTTGTTTTTGGATTGGTCTCAAAACGCAATATGCGTAACTAGGCACCAAGGGGAACCTTCATATGAAATTTGAGAAAGATCCCTTCAGTACTTTCTCAGAAATAGCAATAACAAACTTCAATTGTCAAAATCCAAGATGGCTGCCTGTCGGCCATGTTGTTTTCGGATTGGTCTCAAAACGCAATATGCATAACTAGGCACCAAGGGAAACCTACATCTGAAATTTCAGAAAGATCCATTCAGTACTTTCTCAGAAATAGTGATAACAAACTTCAATTGTCAAAATCCAAGATGGCTGCCTGTCGGCCATGTTGTTTTCCGATTGGTCTCAAATCGCAATATGCATAACTAGGCACCAAGGGGAACCTACATATGAAATTTGAGAAAGATCCCTTTAGTACTTTCTCCGAAATAGCGATAACAAACTTCAATTGTCAAAATCCAAGATGGCTGCCTGTCGGCCATGTTGTTTTTGGATTGGTCTCAAAACGCAATATGCATAACTAGGCACCAAGGGAAACCTACATCTGAAATTTGAGAAAGATCCCTTTAGTACTTTCTCAGAAATAGCGATAACAAACTTCAATTGTCAAAATCCAAGATGGCTGCCTGTCGGCCATGTTGTTTTCTGATTGGTCTCAAAACGCAATATGCATAACTAGGCACCAAGGGGAACCTACATATGAAATTTGAGAAAGATCCCTTCAGTACTTTCTGAGAAATAGCGATAACAAGAATTGTTTACGGACGGAGGGACGGACGGACGGACGGACGGACGGACGGACGGACGGACGGACGGACGGACGGACGACGGACCACGGACGCAGGGCGATTTGAATAGCCCACCATCTGATGATGGTGGGCTAAAAAAATGGCATAACTGTTCATGTACACATTTTAATAGGGAAAACAGAATACATTTTGAAAATTTTGGGAGGCCTATCTACATGAAAATCTCAGATTCACTGAGGTAATAAAAGCTACAAACCTCAAACAACCAGCTGATGTTGGTTACCACCAACAGATTGGCATAACAGGCATTGGTAAACTCTGCACTTCCCCAGGTCTGTCTGAGCAAAACAAGAAACATAGATGAAAATATGCTCATTGTGTCTGTACCAATCTGTCTAGCAAGCATGCATCATGAGCCTCGGCCAACCATTCTTATGAAATTGCTTTTTAAAACACTTATAAAGATTCAGACCACTAAAATAGCTAAATTAGCTAATAGCTAATTAGCAAAAATACAAATATTGCCTCCATCCCAGAGGGAAAATATTGTGTCAGAATTAGTGATGGGACATCGGTTGAAAATCTGTTTCGATTATCGGATCCCACGGATAGGACAACCGATGTAGTCAACTGATTAATAATCGGTTAAATCACAAGTGTTTTGTTTCAGTTATTAATCATCATTTTGTTATGTAATGTGTATCAATAATTATCTTTTGTAAGTGTAATTATTCCTATTTCTTAGTTGATGGTGCACATGAATGTATGATTGAATGATTAAGACAGTTACAACTGTACTTTTGGTCAACAGCTATGACTTAAAGATATTAATGATCCAAGAAGAATGAAGTCCAGTAAAAGTATCTGGATTTCACAGATTTGTTTATAAAACATGAAATTGTCCATGATTATATACTTTTGTTAATAAAGTGACATTTTCATTTTCTACATGGTCTTTGTAACTTTTGTTCGTTGAATTCTAGATGCAAAAGTAGTAGAATACAATATGAGCAGGTACACATATAAAATCAAGAATTACGAAAGAGCAATGATGCGATGCCATAGAGCTTACATCCCATTGAATATGCATTGATGGATATTGCCATTATTTGCATTGGATATTTACATTGTAATTGTACCAGACTACCAGTGTTGTTTTTTTTTTGTTTTTTTTTTTATTAATCATGCATGAAAATGCAATTATTAGCGCTTTTAATTTGTCTACCAATGGCCAAATAGTTGGGACTTCCAAAACTAACGAAGAAAGTTTCAGAAACCTATTTATGAGAAAAAATATTATAACTAGCAAAGTTTTATTCAACAGATTAAGTAACAACTAATTAACAAATCCACTTTCTTTGATTTAACAAAAATATAAATTGGAAACATAACTTAACAGTTCAGTGAATAAATGTTAATTTCAAATATTGTGGTAAACCATAAATTTATCTATTAATATTACAGTATGCAATTACAAAATATAAATAAAAATGTGCTTCTTTGTAGAATGTAGATTGTGTATTGCCTATTGCGAGATTATATAAGTATGCAGGGATTGAGCAATGTGGCTGGACTGTTTCCCTTATACCTAGCAGAAACATACCTCATTACTAAGCTAATATATATAAAATATGCTAAAACTTATCATTAAGAAACCAAATGATTCCTCCAGGGCTACTTATTATCGAAAATAATAAACAGATGGAGTCATTTTATAAGTCTTTCACTATCTAATACTATCAAATACCGAAATGTAGCTACTTGTATTTTTGTAACATTTCGTACAAAGGCGGCAAACAGCGACCGTCATGTCAAGGTTTTTTCTAGAAGGACCCCATTCTTTTTTTTATTTTGCAGAATGCATATATATTCCATACTTTGGCTTTGCCTTTCCAACCCCGGGTGGTCGAATTATAAGCTCTGTATCAGTATCCGTTGTAGTGGTAATTGCAACGGAGTCGTCGACGACGAGGCAGCCGTCCGCCATCTTTATTCTAAGGTTATAACATTAGAGTGACTTCCCTTGATTCGGGCGCGTTCGATGATCGATTCTTGAAAACGGAAATCGATGGCCGAAATCGAAGGTGCATTCGATTCGTCAACCGATTATAATCGATGATTGGCGCACCACTAGTCAGAATTGAGGATTTTGAGGACTGATCAGGTTAGATGATGCTGATTACTTACTGGTGTAGGTAGAGAAGGACAAACAGTGTTATCTGTATTGGTTCCAAGCTCGGTGCTATCTGATCCATCATACTCAAAAATTCCACTACCCACGGAACTGTCAAGGTCAGACGTCCAAGGAAAAATGCTGTCTTAAGGCATCTAGTGAGGTCAATTTGCATCGACTTAAGTGGGAGAATGAAAACAAAAGTGGATTACAATCAGTTCAACAATGTTTTCATATGTGTGAATAAAAAAAGGCAGTAATTTCAAAATGGTTCTTCAAGGATAATCCACTGTCTTTATATTTTTCAATAGAGGCTGGATTGAGAGACAATGCCGTTTGTTTGATGAGATCCTTTAAACAATGACACAAACAATTGTATTAGTTGGGTTAAGATGAAGGAGGCTTAATCTGCCTGATCTAAAATTATAGTAGAATTTCAGGCCAAACCTCTGGAGTTTTTATATTGTAATGACAGCAGTCTTGATTTACAATCATCATAACATTAAAATCTACAATATCTAAGCTATTACAGCTACACTCTATCCTACAACTTACATGACTACGCAGGGAGATGTACATGGCGCCCAGTTCGTCAGAGATCCGTGATCCTGTCTGATAAGGGAGAAAAGTCACGAAGCCCAGGAATTTTGCCACCAGTCTTACTGTCATCAAACACGACACAAATCGGTCCTTCTCTTCCTAAACAAACAAGCCTTACAATGGTCAACAGGTTTTCTTTGTCCTAGTTTCTCAACAGATATCAGAGGTTTGTAAAATTAGTAATCATTAAAAGTCCTTTTTTGATGCAAAGTCTTTTAAACATTAAATACTCTGTACTTGCTTTTGGTATTTTCTTGTAATTAAGACAGAATTTGTTTGATCCAAATGTTCTAGCTTCAACTGTTTTAATCTTGGTAATAAAAGGCATGTGTCATTATTGTGGAAATTTACAAGTGTCATAATGGAGGTAAAGAAAATCCAAATGGACAAAATGTCACAAAAATCAAGAAAAATGTTGACCTCCCCAATCCCAAGTCCAGACGTTAGAATTGTTTCTTTATCCACTTATATACAGCCATTATATTATAAAGAACAACTTTAAAGGACTGTTTGAGTACTGACATCATCAGAGCCATCCTGGTCAGTCTGCGTCTCCTCCTGAGATGCAATGGACATTTCGTTTAACTGGAAAAAAAATGCAAGACTTTAAATTACTTTTCCAATATAACTGAATTACCTGGTAACAGTGAATGTCTAGTCAACGTAAACAGTAAATTTCAGACCCAAATAGTTTGTATTCACCACCATTTTGACCAACTAATCACATTATCGCTAAATACAACCAAATCTCATCATATCTCGCGAAATTATTGCACCTACAAACAAATTAAGGATGATACAAAATATGAGAAATGGTATTGCAGTCCTGCAAGGTTACTTTCCAATATCTCAAACATAAAACATGGAAATTAAGTCTTTGCTTTCAGTAATTTAACACAAAACATTTTCTGATCTGACAAGTCATGTGTGTACTAAACTAATACAAGAGGCCCAGAGGGCCTGTATCGCCTGGTATGAGATATGAAACAAGAATGATGCTTAAGTATATTTTTCACTGGTATTGCTATGTCAATATTTATATCATAAGCATTTTATATGGGTACATGTACATTGGTTTTATTTTAATACTAAAAATGCCAAAAAGTGCATTAATCCATGAAATGAAATGGACTTTTGGCATGACCCCATAGGGATGCTACCACACAAATGTGAGTAATATCCATGCTTAGTTTCAGAGAAGAACTTGTTTAGACCAATTGACCCCTTTTGACCCCGCCCTCTGCCCCTTGGGGGGGTCAGCTCCTTTCTTTATGCAATTTTGAATCCTACCCAAATAGGATGCTACCATTCAAACCATTGCTAAGTTTCAGAGAATAAGTTGTTTACATCAATTTAATCAAATTGACCCCTTTTGGCCCCACCCCTCAGCCCCCTGGTGGCCCGGGTCAACCCCAACATTTTTACAATTTTGAATCTGCACCCCATAACCATGCTACCATACAAATGTGAGTAATATCCATTGCTAAGTTTCAGAGAAGAAGTTGTTTAAACAAATTGACCAATTTTGGCCCCACCCCTCAGGCCCCCAGGGGGTCAGCCCCACCATTTGTACAATTTTGAATCCCCACCCCATAGGGATGCTACCAGGCAAATATGAGCGATATCCATTGCTTGGTTCCAGAGAAGAAGTCAATTATATGATTATAGCCCGATTGACCATATTTGGCCCCGTTCCTCAGGCCCCTGGGGGGGGATCAGCCCCGTCATTTGTACAATTTCAAATTCCTACCCCAAGGTGATGCTACCAGTAAAATATGAGAGATATCCATTGCTTGGTTCCAGAGAAGAAGTCAATTATATGAATATAGCCCGATTGACCATATTTGGCCCCGCCCCTCAAGCCCCTGGGAGGTCAGCCCCACCATTTGTACAATTTTGAATCCCCACCCCATAGTGATGCTACTAGGCAAATATGAGCGACAGCCATACCTCGGTTTCAGAGAAGAAGTCGTTTATATCAATATAGCCGGATTGACCACATTCGGCCCCGCCCCTCAGGCACCTGGGGGGGTCAGCCCCATCATTTGTACAATTTTGAGTCCCCACCCCATAATGATGCTACCAGGCAAATATGAGCGATAGCCATTGCTTGGTTTCAGAGAAGAAGTCGTTTATATCAATATAGCCGGATTGACCACATTTGGCCCCGCCCCTCAGGCCCCTTGGGGGTCAGCCCTATCATTTGTACAATTTTGAATCCCCACCCCATAGTGATGCTACCAGGCAAATATGAGCGATAGCCATTGCTTGGTTTCAGAGAAGAAGTCGTTTATATCAATAGCGCCAAATTGACCCCTTTTGGCCCCGCCACAGAGGCCCCCAGGGGGTCAGCCCCATCATTTGTACAATTTTGAGTCCCCTACCCATAAGGATGCTTCTGACCAAATTTGTTCAAATTCTAATCAGCGGTTATGAAGAAGAAGTCAAATAAGTCAATTGTTGACGGACGGACGCCACGGTATGGCATAAGCTCACCTTGGTCCTTTGGACCAGGTGAGCTAATAATGAAGGTAACAAAGGTATTATCTATGTGAATTGTACTTTGGTATAAAGAATGACCTACATAATTGTATTTGTATTATATACAACTCATTTCAGGAATAGATCAGCCATGGAAAGTCAATTGCAAAATCATGGGTTATTTCTTTGTTTTCATAACATGATGGTAAATGGTGGTATGCAAGTTTTGGTGTTACAAGGGTGCATTGAGGTGTAAGGAAATCTGTTCTGATAAAACTGGTGGCAGTATTTAATTTTAGTGGTACGGCGGGTGGCAATACATCAAGGTATCATCGAGTTGCTATCCTACTTTAAATACTTTTTGAAAAATCTTAATGAGGTTTTCGGTTTCAATTAAATGATAATGTATTTTTTGTATTCCTAACCTCCATGACTTTGGCTGAGAATGTATCTGTGAGGTGTTGGTTGAAGATTGGACTGCTAGCTGCCATGATGAAATCACGAAAGAATTCCTGACAGCCTGGAAAGGATGGGGCAGGACAGGGTCCCCCTACACTCAATGGCATGATGAACCGCTCCTGCAGTCTGGAGTGTAAACATCAACATCTTTATCATTGCTCAAGCCTGTCCACTTACAGGAATGTCAGGCTGTATCTAGAACATCTGATATTTATCTAATATTTTACGTGATATTATTTGAATATTTTGATATTGGAATGTTAAACCTAGTATATGTTATAGTAAACCAAGAATTATATCTAATATTAAACCTGGAGTATCTGATATTTATTCAATTTATGACAATTACATTTCTTACTGATTTTGAATAAAATATAACATAAAAACTATTTCCATGGATTTTGTTAAATATAAAGACTTGGTTTATCAACCTCATACTTGAATTGTTCATTATATATACTTTCCATTTTCAGTTTTACTTCCCAAAACAAACAAATGAACACGCCTTATAACCACCAACAATGTATCAGATGGAGGATACAAACAAAAGCTACCAGAATGTTCAATGTAATTTTCAACAATGTTTTCATTACCTTTTAAACTTCTCAGGGTTTGTCCTTTTCAGCTGATTAAGCAGAGCATCGTCCTCATCCTCCCCATCAGGCTTCAAGCTGCCATCTCCCTTACACATCTGTGTGAATGTTGAATACACATCTAAGAGACTCAGAACACTTTGTTCATACAGTGAACATTGTCTTACTAGACAAGGTTTGAACTCATTATGGAACCCTAAGGTTTAAAACATTAATACCAGGATTTCTGCTAACATGGTCATGCCAGAAAAATAAGGTAGGTAGGAACTCTTTATTTTCTAAGTAGTTTTTACTATTATATATATAAGGTTATATACTAGTAGACAAGTAATTCTGACTTGAATAGTCTTTCCTTGAAAATGGTCAAAAAGAAAAAATTTCAGAGAAGACACAAAAACACAAGATCAGAAGGGTTAGTGGAAAAACATCAACTGTAAGGGTTTCAATGTAAAACATCAACAGTAAGGGTTTATCCTTTGATGTTATAGCACATAAATTAAGTTTGCTAGTTAATACAAGATGAACACAGGTTCTCACTGTACCGTTATAAGCTGTGACTGGAACAGTCGAGCAAAGTGGACATGGTTAGCAAGCTCTGTTTTGAAGTTTACAAGTGCTCGTATCTTGTCTCCGAGGAAGGCAGCTACTGACCATCCAGAACTCATGTGGTTGGCTTCCCATTCTCTCAACAATTCATAAAATGTGTCTCTGTTTACAAAAGCTTTAATATTACTAATATACAAACAAGTTTGAACACATTTTAGGGCTGTGCAAGTAAAAAATTGCCCCACTGAGGTATTTTATAAAAAAATTCTAAGCTTGCACAGATCTTTGAATTGAAAAAACAGAAAATAAATGTTATTAAATCTTTAAATGTCGTGTTAGAATGCTAATTCTTTAAAGATGTTTCTATTCAAAAAATTCAAATTTATCTTTTTATCACTAAAAGAATATGGCATTATTAAAATACTCCATGTCCTGTATCAGTGACAAGGCATACATATACCAAAATTATCTGTCGTTTGTATTTACTATATCCTTTATCTGTCGTTTGTATTTACTATATCCTTTATCTGTCGTTTGTATTTACTATATCCTTTATCTGTCGTTTGTATTTACTATATCCTTTATCTGTCGTTTGTATTTACTATATCCTTTATCTGTCGTTCGTATTTACTATATCCTTTATCTCGTTTGTATTTACTATATCCTTTATCTGTTGTTTGTATTTACTATATCCTTTATCTGTCGTTTGTATTTACTATATCCTTTATCTGTCGTTTGTATTTACTATATCCTTTATCTGTCGTTTGTATTTACTATATCCTTTATCTGTCGTTTGTATTTACTATACCTTTTATCTGTCGTTTGTATTTACTTTATCCTTTATCTGTCGTTTGTATTTACTATATCCTAACAAGAAAGCAGGATGAAACCAGCATAACTTTTACTTTAATAGACATTGTCTGCAATATCTACTACAATATACCTTTCACGTTTTGTAATGTAAGAAATTTTACCTTTGTTTCTTGAAGAGGTGGAAACTGGCGTCATTTGGGAAGTTTTTGCGGTTGTCTGTTTCTGCTTGGAATGATACACCTCCTATTGGAGATTTGGGGAAGGCAGGCACAGGCTATTGATCAATTAATTAGTAAATTAATAACATTCTAATCAGTATTTTCTTTTATATATGATCAATACACTAGATTACATTAAATTTTCTTTTAATTTAGATTATCTATACATTTAGAATTTAGACACTAGGATTATTGTTGAAGATGATAAAGATCGTTGAAAGCTACCTTGGGCCCCAGATCATGTTCTAGGATCAGCCAGTCTGTAAGTGTTTCAGAGAAGACAGCTATTCTCTGGTTTTCTGACAGGAGTCGCAGAGTGCATCGGTCTAAACACCTCAGAAAACTGAAAATAGATAATACTCGGTCAACTACAAATGTATACCTTTAAAAGTAATGGGCTTAAAATGAGATTTAAACCTCAGAAGACAGTTTCACAATTACAGCTGATACTTTCAAATGAAATTTCCAATTTGAGATAAAGTTATCTAAATTGTGATGTGTAATTATGTCCCTACAAAATTCCTCAAGGGTTCATATCATTGCAATGTTACACACCCGACTTGTGACTCCAGTACTTTGACAGCAAAATAGACAGCATTGTGAACAGAGCAGAAAAAGTTGGTGTCAATCATATCTGGAACAAGATAATGAAAATCATTCATGTCGTTTGTAGTCATGGACTTATAAATTAATATAATACCATAGCAATGAATTGTATACTTTTATCAACTTTTTTAACAGTTTTATTATACTTGCAATTACACAAAAAAATCTGTTGTATGGAATTAATGTATATTTTCAGCAAATCACCTGATACAGTTGTTGTCAGTTAATACTGCTTACGAACTATATTCTTAAGGAATGTTCAAAGGCCAGTAATGTTGATTTCAGCCACATCCCATTAACATAATGCCTGGTGATGACTTACCCAGCCCGCCAGTACTGGAGACAAGCTCCACATCAGCACTCCGGGACGTCATCAGCTGTACCACAAAGTAAATCTCCACGGCAAGATTGGGAAGCAAGTTATCTGTATCATAAAGCACATTATCAATGGCAAGATAAGACAGGAGTATGTCTGTATCATAAAGAAGACTATCATCATACAGTAACATTGACATTGTGAAACCATGTTGCATTATACCAAATACTACACAAAACAACCAACTAAAAAAGACATGAAGGTCTTGTACGATATGGTGATCAAAATACAATAGGATATTAATAGTAATCATCAAAATAATAAATTCACGTGTATATTCTACTTGCATAAAACCGCCAGGTGCTGGGCTTGCTACACTATTGGCAGTGGGAGGGATTTCATACCCTGTCGGAGAGCAATAAAGGCAGTGTATGAATGTTCGTTCTAACAAGGAACAAGGAGCTTTTGTTAACTGATTTAGAGGAACATGTAGATCTTTTCAAAGGATTAAAACAACGAAAACTTTCTCTTTAACATTCTATCTTACCATGACAATGGTATTATGGGCACATTATTTCCCAACTCAAAACTCTTTTTTGAAAAATAATGTGTTTCTAAATATGAACAAATTCATTGCTAATACTTAAAATGTACCGGGTAACCCAAGTGATTTTTGATAGTTTAACTGAATTTGTTCGCTTTATCGAAAGCTGCATCAAAAATCACCTCTTCTGTTATGAGATGTAAGCCGTCAAAACTAGTGACACAATGAATTTTCGGCTAGGAATAGATTGTTTGGTTGGTTTCATTTGCTTTCGGTCTGAAATTTTGTTGTTGTTGCTTACTGTAGACTTATAAACACTGAGATACACAGCCAATAATCCAGTCATCGATATGGGGTGGGAATTTGTTATACAATACATAGAGAATGTGGTTATTGTACTTGTTATTTCCTTAGCCTATTACTCAAACCATTGCTGTTAATTAGTGTTTAATGTTCCACCTTGATTGATAAGAAAATTTTATGCCTTAAGCTTGACCTAAAATTTGAGCATAATGTTTTATAACTGAATATTTTAACCTTAATGAAAAAAAATATATATACGGTATATATAAACCATTATCAAACCTTTGAGACATGAGGAATACAGTTCTGCGAGGACATCCAGTTTATCTTTGTGTGTCACAGATGAGGGGTCAGCAATAGTTATCTCCAGGACAGAGGTTGACCTTTCCAAAAGCTTTGAAGGTGTCATTGGGCCACCAGGAGATGCTGACAGCCTAGTTAGCTCTCCTTGTTGAAGTCTCTTGGCTTTTTCTTGTCTGTAAAACATAAGAATGGTTTATCTATTTAAAGAAAACATAAAACTAGACTTTTTTAATATTATATCCAGAAATTCATACATTGTCAAGACAAGGCTTTGTTAAACTTATCAATCAACTGATCTGATACTTTCACTAGAATTAAGGTTAGTCCCATGCAAATCCAGAGTCATTTGAATAATGGACAGGAGACACATCATATGCATCTAGCCTATGGAGAGTTGAGTCTCCTGCAACAAATTATGCTCATGACAAAATTTGGTGAAAATCCGAACATCAGTACAGAAATATTTAGAAAAGTTGATCTCTTTTTTTCTCTCTTCTAGACACCGCTCCAAATGGGACCAGGCCCTCCATCAACAACATTCAGTCTCTTTCCTACAGTAATGCTTTCAAGTAAAATTTGATCAAAATCCACTAGGCTTGGAATGATTTACATAAATAATTTTGAATGATATATGCAGCATGCATGCCATGGCAGAAGTACAGTGGTCCTTTAATGTACCATGTCATCTGAAAGAAGCCTTACTTCAATAGTTCACGCTCCTCTGTCAGGGACCCTCTCCTATCTGTCGCTCCTGAAGTTTCACCAACAAGCATGTGGGTGTCAGTTGTACTTTGTGCGGAATCCAGGAAGATCTTGTTGTTATGCCATGCCTTGTTGCCTTGGATTGGTGTGGGTTTGATGCGGCGTGAGGGCATCTGGTTGGAGTCTGTGCTCTCTTCAGATAAAGTCGTAAAACTGATTCTACGAGACTTTGTTATCACAGTTGGTTTTGTGTTACCTCTTGGTGTTGCATCAAAGTTTGGTGAATTTTTCATGTATGGCGTACAAAGTATTGATTCCTCTTTCTGATCATGTTTTCTAATAATAATAAAAAACACACGCCATGATTTACTATGATCATACATTCATTAACACATGTGGTATATATTTCCAAATGGCAATTCCATAAGTCAAATGTTAAAAAAAAGAAGATATACATAGTATCCATGAGAGTTAATTTACCACCATTAACACTGAATATTTTGTCCATATACTATGATAAAGCAACTTTACATGACCATAACAATATTTACAGGATTTCTTTTGTGTTGCTGAAGTTCTTTGGTTGTACTCTTACCTCTTTTATGGACACTATACATTTCTATTTGAAATAAAAACTTAACAGGTAGTATTTTCCAATGCGACAAATAATAATGACTAAGTCTTCACATACAAAAACATCCACATGTACAGCCTCATTATATTCCTTCAGGGAATGGGTTCCCTTTTTAAAAAAAAACCAAAAAATTTTAAAA
>NW_022980690.1:0-14919 GCF_902652985.1 Pecten maximus
GATGGTAAGAAAACCCTGCTCATATCCGGAAAAACTTCCATCGGTGAACAAATTAACCGAACCGCGTCGTCGCGGTAGCGTGGTTACAATTACTACTGCGGAATATGGTTACGCTCATCGTGTAGTTCTGACGATAATTGTCTAGGAGATAGCTAGGAGGTTCCGGTGATCTTTTTGGGCACCTCCAGTTGGGATGTGATCAACAGGAAAAACCACATGCTTCATTCCGGAAAAACTTCCATCGGTGAACAATTAACCGCGCGTCGCGGTAGCGGTATGTGGTTACTAAGTATCTACGGAATATGGTGACGCTCACCGTGTCAGTTCTGACGTCATTCTAGAGCTGCTAGGAGGTTCTGATCTTTTTGGGCACCTCCAGTGGGATGTGATAAACAAGGAAAACCTGCTACATTCCGGCAGAAACTTCCATCGGTGAACAATTAACCAGCGGGTCCGCGGTCAGCGTGGTTAAAACAATAGTACGAATATGGTGACGCTCATCGTGTAGAGTTCTGACGTCATTTCCTAGAGCTGCTAGGAGGTTCGGATCTTTTTGGGCACCTCCAGTGGGATGTGATCAACAGGAAAACCTGTTCGTTCCGGCAAAATTTCCATCGGTAAACAGTTAACCGCTCGTCCGCGGTAGCGTGGTTACAATACTTCGGAATATGGTGACGCTCACCGTGCAGTTCTGACGTCATTTCTAGAGCTGCTAGGAGGTTCGGATGTTTTTGTGCACCTCCATTGGGATGTGATCAACAGGAAAACCTGCTCATTCCGGCAAAACTACCATCGGTGAACAATTAACCGCGCGTTCGCCGTAGCGTGCTTACAATACTACGGAATATGGTGACGCTCACCGTGCAGTTCTGACGCCATTTCTAGAGCTGCTAGGAGGTTCGGATCTTTTTGGGCACCTCCATTGGGATGTGATCAACAGGAAAACCTGCTCATTGCGGCAAAACTTCCATCGGTGAACAATTAACCGCCCGTCCGTGTGAGCGTGGTTACAATACTACGGTGTGTTTACAATACTACGGAATATGGTGACGCTCACCGTGCAGTTCTGACGTCATTTCTAGAGCTGCTAGGAGGTTCGGATCTTTTTGGGCACCTCCAGTGGGATGTAATAAACAAGAAAACCTGCTCATTCCGGCAAAACTTCCATCGGTGAACAATTAACCGCGCGTCCGCCGTAGCGTGGTTACAATACTGCGGAATATGGTGACGATCACCGTGCAGTTCTGACGTCATTTCTAGAGCTGCTAGGAGGTTCGGATCTTTTTGGGCACCTCCAGTGGGATGTGATCAACAGGAAAACCTGTTCATTCCGGTAAAACTTCCATCGGTGAACAATTAACCGCTCGTCCGCGGTAGCGTGGTTACAATACTGCGGAATATGGTGACGCTCATCGTGTAGTTCTGACGTCATTTCTAGAGCTGCTAGGAGGTTCGGATCTTTTTGGGCACCCCAGTGGGATGTGATGAACAGGAAAACCTGCTCATTCCGGCAAAACTTCCATCGGTGAACAATTAACTGCGCGTCCGCGGTAGCATGGTTATAATACTACGGAAGATGGTGACGCTCACCGTGCAGTTCTGACGTCATTTCTAGAGCTGCTAAGAGGTTCGGATCTTTTTGGGCACCTCTAGTGGGATTTGATCAATAGGAAAACCTGCTCATTCCGGCAAAACTTCTATCGCTGAACAATTAACCGCGCGTCCGCGGTAGCGCGGTTACAATACTACGGAATATGGTGACGCTCACCCTGCAGTTCTGACGTGATTTCTGGAGCTGCTAGGAGGTTCGGATCTTTTTTGGCACCTGAAGTGGGATGTGATGAACAGGAAAACCTGCTCATTCCGGCAAAACTTCCATCAGTGAACAATAAACCGCGCGTCCGCGGTAGCGTGGTTACAATACTACGGAATATGGTGACGCTCAACGTGCAGTTCTGACGTCATTTCTAGAGCTGCTAGGAGCTTCGGATCTTTTGGGCACCTCCAGTGGGATGTGATGAACAGGAAAACCTGCTCATTCCGGCAAAACTTCCATCGGTGAACAATTAACCGCGCGTCCGCGGTAGTGTGGTTACAAAACTACGGAAGGTGGTGACGCTCACCGTGCAGTTCTGACGTCATTTCTAGAGCTGCCAGGAGGTTCGGATCTTTCTGGGCACCTGAAGTGGGATGTGATGAACAGTAAAACCTGCTCATTCCGGCAAAACTTCCACCAGTGAACAATTAACCGCGCGTCCGCGGTAGCGTGGTTACAATACTACGGAATATGGTGACGCTCACCGTGCAGTTCTGACGTCATTTCTAGAGCTGCTAGGAGGTTCGGACCTTTTTGGGCACCTCCAGTGGGATGTGATGAACAGGAAAACCTGCTCATTCCGGCAAAACTACCATCGGTGAACAATTAACCGCGCGTTCGCGGTAGCGTGGCTTACAATACTACGGAATATGGTGACGCTCACCGTGCAGTTCTGACGTCATTTCTAGAGCTGCTAGGAGGTTCGGATCTTTTGGGCACCTCCAGTGGGATGTGATTAACAGGAAAACCTGCTCATTCCGGCAAAACTTCCATCGGTGAACAATTAACCGCCCGTCCGTGTGAGCGTGGTTACAATACTACGGAATATGGTGACGCTCACCCTGCAGTTCTGACGTGATTTCTGGAGCTGCTAGGAGGTTCGGATCTTTTTTGGCACCTGAAGTGGGATGTGATGAACAGGAAAACCTGCTCATTCCGGCAAAACTTCCATCAGTGAACAATAAACCGCGCGTCCGCGGTAGCGTGGTTACAATACTACGGAATATGGTGACGCTCACCGTGCAGTTCTGACGTCATTTCTAGAGCTGCTAGGAGGTTCGGATCTTTTTGGGCACCTCCAGTGGGATGTGATGAACAGGAAAACCTGCTCATTCCGGCAAAACTACCATCGGTGAACAATTAACCGCGCGTCCGCGGTAGTGTGGTTACAAAACTACGGAAGGTGGTGACGCTCACCGTGCAGTTCTGACGTCATTTCTAGAGCTGCCAGGAGGTTCGGATCTTTCTGGGCACCTGAAGTGGGATGTGATGAACAGTAAAACCTGCTCATTCCGGCAAAACTTCCACCAGTGAACAATTAACCGCGCGTCCGCGGTAGCGTGGTTACAATACTACGGAATATGGTGACGCTCACCGTGCAGTTCTGACGTCATTTGTAGAGCTGCTAGGAGGTTCGGACCTTTTTGGGCACCTCCAGTGGGATGTGATGAACAGGAAAACCTGCTCATTCCGGCAAAACTACCATCGGTGAACAATTAACCGCGCGTTCGCGGTAGCGTGCTTACAATACTACGGAATATGGTGACGCTCACCGTGCAGTTCTGACGTCATTTCTAGAGCTGCTAGGAGGTTCGGATCTTTTTGGGCACCTCCAGTGGGATGTGATTAACAGGAAAACCTGCTCATTCCGGCAAAACTTCCATCGGTGAACAATTAACCGCCCGTCCGTGTGAGCGTGGTTACAATACTACGGAATATGGTGACGCTCACCGTGCAGTTCTGACGTCATTTCTAGAGCTGCTAGTAGGTTCGGATCTTTTTGGGCACCTCCAGTGGGATGTGATCAACAGGAAAACCTGTTCGTTCCGGCAAAATTTCCCTCGGTAAACAATTAACCGCTCGTCCGCGGTAGCGTGGTTACAATACTACGGAATATGGTGACGCTCACCGTGCAGTTCTGACGTCATTTCTAGAGCTGCTAGGAGGTTCGGATGTTTTTGTGCACCTCCATTGGGATGTGATCAACAGGAAAACCTGCTCATTCCGGCAAAACTACCATCGGTGAACAATTAACCGCGCGTTCGCCGTAGCGTGCTTACAATACTACGGAATATGGTGACGCTCACCGTGCAGTTCTGACGCCATTTCTAGAGCTGCTAGGAGGTTCGGATCTTTTTGGGCACCTCCATTGGGATGTGATCAACAGGAAAACCTGCTCATTGCGGCAAAACTTCCATCGGTGAACAATTAACCGCCCGTCCGTGTGAGCGTGGTTACAATACTACGGTGTGTTTACAATACTACGGAATATGGTGACGCTCACCGTGCAGTTCTGACGTCATTTCTAGAGCTGCTAGGAGGTTCGGATCTTTTTGGGCACCTCGAGTGGGATGTAATAAACAAGAAAACCTGCTCATTCCGGCAAAACTTCCATCGTTGAACAATTAACCGCGCGTCCGCCGTAGCGTGGTTACAATACTGCGGAATATGGTGACGATCACCGTGCAGTTCTGACGTCATTTCTAGAGCTGCTAGGAGGTTCGGATCTTTTTGGGCACCTCCAGTGGGATGTGATCAACAGGAAAACCTGTTCATTCCGGTAAAACTTCCATCGGTGAACAATTAACCGCTCGTCCGCGGTAGCGTGGTTACAATACTGCGGAATATGGTGACGCTCATCGTGTAGTTCTGACGTCATTTCTAGAGCTGCTAGGAGGTTCGGATCTTTTTGGGCACCCCAGTGAGATGTGATGAACAGGAAAACCTGCTCATTCCGGCAAAACTTCCATCGGTGAACAATTAACTGCGCGTCCGCGGTAGCATGGTTATAATACTACGGAAGATGGTGACGCTCACCGTGCAGTTCTGACGTCATTTCTAGAGCTGCTAAGAGGTTCGGATCTTTTTGGGCACCTCTAGTGGGATTTGATCAATAGGAAAACCTGCTCATTCCGGCAAAACTTCTATCGCTGAACAATTAACCGCGCGTCCGCGGTAGCGCGGTTACAATACTACGGAATATTGTGACGCTCACCCTGCAGTTCTGACGTGATTTCTGGAGCTGCTAGGAGGTTCGGATCTTTTTTGGCACCTGAAGTGGGATGTGATGAACAGGAAAACCTGCTCATTCCGGCAAAACTTCCATCAGTGAACAATAACCGCGCGTCCGCGGTAGCGTGGTTACAATACTACGGAATATGGTGACGCTCACCGTGCAGTTCTGACGTCATTTCTAGAGCTGCTAGGAGGTTCGGATCTTTTTGGGCACCTCCAGTGGGATGTGATGAACAGGAAAACCTGCTCATTCCGGCAAAACTACCATCGGTGAACAATTAACCGCGCGTCCGCGGTAGTGTGGTTACAAAACTACGGAAGGTGGTGACGCTCACCGTGCAGTTCTGACGTCATTTCTAGAGCTGCCAGGAGGTTCGGATCTTTCTGGGCACCTGAAGTGGGATGTGATCAACAGTAAAACCTGCTCATTCCGGCAAAACTTCCACCAGTGAACAATTAACCGCGCGTCCGCGGTAGCGTGGTTACAATACTACGGAATATGGTGACGCTCACCGTGCAGTTCTGACGTCATTTCTAGAGCTGCTAGGAGGTTCGGATCTTTTTGGGCACCTCCAGTGGGATGTGATCAACAGGAAAACCTGTTCGTTCCGGCAAAACTTCCATCGGTAAACAATTAACCGCTCGTCCGCGGTAGCGTGGTTACAATACTACGGAAGATGGTGACGCTCACCGTGCAGTTCTGACGTCATTTCTAGAGCTGCTAAGAGGTTCGGACCTTTTTGGGCACCTCCAGTGGGATGTGATGAACAGGAAAACCTGCTCATTTTGACAAAACTTCCATCGGTGAACCATAAACCGCGCGTCCGCGGTAGTGTGGTTACAATACTACGGAATATGGTGACGATCACCTTGCAGTTGTGACGTCATTTCTAGAGCTGCTAGGAGGTTCGGATATTCTTGGGCACCTCCAGTGGGATGTGATCAACAGGAAAACCTGCTCATTCCGGCAAAACTTCCATCGGTGAACAATAAACCGCGCGTCCGCGGTAGTGTGGTTACAATACTACGGAATATGGTGACGATCACCTTGCAGTTCTGACGTCATTTCTAGAGCTGCTAGGAGGTTCGGATATTTTTGGGCACCTCCAGTGGGATGTGATAAACAGGAAAACCTGCTCATTCCGGCAAAACTTCCATCGGTGAACAATTAACTGCGCGTCCGCGATAGCGTGGTTACAATACTACGGAAGATAGTGACGCTCACCGTGCAGTTCTGACGTCATTTCTAGAGCTGCTAGGAGGTTCGGATCTTTTTGGGCACCTCCAGTGGGATGTGATGAACAGGAAAACCTGCTCATTCCGGCAAAACTTCCATCGGTGAACAATAAACCGCGCGTCCGCGGTAGTGTGGTTACAAAACTACGAAATATGGTGACGCTCACCGTGCAGTTCTGACGTCATTTCAAGAGCTGCTAGGAGGTTCGGATCTTTTTGGGCACCTCCAGTGGGATGTGATCAACAGAAAAAAACCTGCTGATGCGGCAAAACTTCCATCGGTGAACAATTAACCGCGGCGCGTCCGCGGTAGCGTGGTTACAATACTACGGAATATGGTGACGCGCACAGTGCAGTTCTGACGTCATTTCTAGAGCTGCTAGGGGGTTCGGATCTTTTTGGGCACCTCCAGTGGGATGTGATCAACAGGAAAACCTGCTCATTCCGGCAAAACTTCAATCGGTGAACAATTTACCGCGCGTCCGCGGTAGCGTGGTTACAATACTACGGAATATTGTGATGTTCAGCATGCAGTTCTGACGTCATTTCTAGAGCTGCTAGGAGGTTCGGATCTTTTTGGGCACCTCCAGTGGGATGTGATTAACAGGAAAACCTGCTCATTCCGGCAAAACTTCCATCGATGAACAATAAACCGCGCGTCCGCGGTAGTGTGGTTACAATACTACGGAATATGGTGACGCTCACCGTGCAGTTCTGACGTCATTTCTAGAGCTGCTAGGAGGTTCGGATCTTTTTGGGCACCTCCATTGGTATATGATAAACAGGAAATCCTGCTCATTCCGGCAAAACTTCCATCGGTGAACAATTAACCGCGGCGCGTCCGCGGTAGCGTGGTTACAATACTACGGAATATGGTGACGATCACCGTGCAGTTCTGACGTCATTTCTAGAGCTGCTAGGAGGTTCGGATCTTTTTGGGCACCTCCAGTGGGATGTGATGAACAGGAAAACCTGCTCATTCCGGCAAAACTTCCATCAGTGAACAATTAATCGCGCGTTCGCGGTAGCGTGCTTACAATACTACGGAATATGGTGACGCTCACCGTGCAGTTCTGACGCTATTTCTAGAGCTGCTAGGAGGTTCGGATCTTTTTGGGCACCTGCATTGGGATGTGATAAACAGGAAAACCTGCTTATTGCGGCAAAACTTCCATCGGTGAACAATTAACCGCCCGTCCGTGTGAGCGTGGTTACAATACTACGGTGTGGTTACAATACTACGGAATATGGTGACGCTCACCGTGCAGGTTTGACGCCATTTCTAGAGCTGCTAGGAGGTTCGGATCTTTTTGGGCACCTGCATTGGGATGTGATCAACAGGAAAACCTGCTCATTGCGGCAAAATTTCCATCGGTGAACAATTAACTGCCCGTCCGTGTGAGCGTGGTTACAATATTACGGTGTGGTTACAATACTACGTAATATGGTGACGCTCACCGTGCAGTTCTGACGTCATTTCTAGAGCTGCTAGGTGGTTCGGATCTTTTTGGGAAGCTCCAGTGGGATGTGATTAACAGGAAAACCTGTTCATTGCGGCAAAACTTCCATCGGTGAACAATTAACCGCCCGTCCGTGTGAGCGTGGTTACAATACTACGGAATATGGTGACGCTCACCGTGCAGTTCTGACGTCATTTCTAGAGCTGCTAGGAGGTTCGGATCTTTTTGGGCACCTCCAGTGGGATGTGATCAACAGGAAAACCTGTTCGTTCCGGCAAAACTTCCATCGGTAAACAATTAACCGCTCGTCCGCGGTAGCGTGGTTACAATACTACGGAATATGGTGACGCTCACCGTGCAGTTCTGACGTCATTTCTAGAGCTGCTAGGAGGTTCGGATGTTTTTGTGCACCTCCAGTGGGATGTGATGAACAGGAAAACCTGTTCATTGCGGCAAAACTTCCATCGGTGAACAATTAACCGCCCGTCCGTGTGAGCGTGGTTACAATACTACGGAATATGGTGACGCTCACCGTGCAGTTCTGACGTCATTTCTAGAGCTGCTAGGAGGTTCGGATCTTTTTGGGCACCTCCAGTGGGATGTGATCAACAGGAAAACCTGTTCGTTCCGGCAAAACTTCCATCGGTACACAATTAACCGCTCGTCCGCGGTAGCGTGGTTACAATACTACGGAAGATGGTGACGCTCACCGTGCAGTTCTGACGTCATTTCTAGAGCTGCTAAGAGGTTCGGATCTTTTTGGGCACCTCTAGTGGGATTTGATCAATAGGAAAACCTGCTCATTCCGGCAAAACTTCCATCGCTGAACAATTAACCGCGCGTCCGCGGTAGCGCGGTTACAATACTACGGAAGATGGTGACGCTCACCCTGCAGTTCTGACGTGATTTCTGGAGCTGCTAGGAGGTTCGGATCTTTTTTGGCACCTGAAGTGGGATGTGATGAACAGGAAAACCTGCTCATTCCGGCAAAACTTCCATCAGTGAACAATTTACCGCGCGTCCGCGGTAGCGTGGTTACAATACTACGGAATATGGTGACGCTCACCGTGCAGTTCTGACGTCATTTCTAGAGCTGCTAGGAGGTTCGGATCTTTTTGGGCACCTCCAGTGGGATGTGATGAACAGGAAAACCTGCTCATTCCGGCAAAACTTCCATCGGTGAACAATAAACCGCGCGTCCGCGGTAGTGTGGTTACAAAACTACGAAAGGTGGTGACGCTCACCGTGCAGTTCTGACGTCATTTCTAGAGCTGCCAGGAGGTTCGGATCTTGTTGGGCACCTGAAGTGGGATGTGATGAACAGTAAAACCTGCTCATTCCGGCAAAACTTCCACCAGTGAACAATTAACCGCGCGTCCGCGGTAGCGTGGTTACAATACTACGGAATATGGTGACGCTCACCGTGCAGTTCTGACGTCATTTGTAGAGCTGCTAGGAGGTTCGGACCTTTTTGGGCACCTCCAGTGGGATGTGATGAACAGGAAAACCTGCTCATTTTGGCAAAACTTCCATCGGTGAACCATCAACCGCGCGTCCGCGGTAGTGTGGTTACAATACTACGGAATATGGTGACGCTCACCGTGCAGTTCTGACGTCATTTCTAGAGCTGCTAGGAGGTTCGGATATTCTTGGGCACCTCCAGTGGGATGTGATGAACAGGAAAACCTGCTCATTCCGGCAAAACTTCCATCGGTGAACAATTAACCGCGCGTCCGCGGTAGTGTGGTTACAATACTACGGAATATGGTGACGCTCACCGTGCAGTTCTGACGTCATTTCTAGAGCTGCTAGGAGGTTCGGATCTTTTTGGGCACCTCCAGTGGGATGTGATGAACAGGAAAACCTGCTCATTCCGGCAAAACTTCCATCGGTGAACAATAAACCGCGCGTCCGCGGTAGTGTGGTTACAAAACTACGGAATATGGTGACGCTCACCGTGCAGTTCTGACGTCATTTCTAGAGCTGCTAGGAGGTTCGGATCTTTTTGGGCACCTCCAGTGGGATGTGATGAACAGGAAAACCTGCTCATTCCGGCAAAACTTCCATCGGTGAACAATAACCGCGCGTCCGCGGTAGTGTGGTTACAATACTACGGAATATGGTGACGCTCACCGTGCAGTTCTGACGTCATTTCTAGAAGCTGCTAGGAGGTTCGGATCCTTTTTGGGCACCTCCAGTGGGATGTGATGAACAGGAAAACCTGCTCATTTCGGCAAAACTTCCATCGGTGAACAATTAACCGCGCGTCCGCGGTAGCTGTGGTTACAATACTACGGAATATGGTGACGCTCACCTTGCAGTTGCTGACGTCATTTCTAGAGCTGCTAGGAGGTTCGGACTATTCTTGGGCACCTCCAGTGGGATGTGATGAACAGGAAAACCTGCTCATTTCGGCAAAACTTCCATCGGTGAACCATAAACCGCGCGTCCGCGGTAGTGTGGTTACAATACTACGGAATATGGTGACGATCACCTTGCAGTTCTGACGTCATTTCTAGAGCTGCTAGGAGGTTCGGATATTCTTGGGCACCTCCAGTGGGATGTGATCAACAGGAAAACCTGCTCATTCCGGCAAAACTTCCATCGGTGAACAATTAACTGCGCGTCCGCGATAGCGTGGTTACAATACTACGGAAGATAGTGACGCTCACCGTGCAGTTCTGACGTCATTTCTAGAGCTGCTAGGAGGTTCGGATCTTTTTGGGCACCTCCAGTGGGATGTGATGAACAGGAAAACCTGCTCATTTCGGCAAAACTTCCATCGGTGAACAATAAACCGCGCGTCCGCGGTAGTGTGGTTACAAAACTACGGAATATGGTGACGCTCACCGTGCAGTTCTGACGTCATTTCTAGAGCTGCTAGGAGGTTCGGATCTTTTGTGCACCTCCAGTGGGATGTGATGAACAGGAAAACCTGCTCATTCCGGCAAAACTTCCATCGGTGAACAATAAACCGCGCGTCCGCGGTAGTGTGGTTACAAAACTACGGAAGGTGGTGACGCTCACCGTGCAGTTCTGACGTCATTTCTAGAGCTGCCAGGAGGTTCGGATCTTTTTGGGCACCTGAAGTGGGATGTGATGAACAGTAAAACCTGCTCATTCCGGCAAAACTTCCACCAGTGAACAATTAACCGCGCGTCCGCGGTAGCGTGGTTACAATACTACGGAATATGGTGACGCTCACCGTGCAGTTCTGACGTCATTTGTAGAGCTGCTAGGAGGTTCGGACCTTTTTGGGCACCTCCAGTGGGATGTGATGAACAGGAAAACCTGCTCATTTTGGCAAAACTTCCATCGGTGAACCATAAACCGCGCGTCCGCGGTAGTGTGGTTACAATACTACGGAATATGGTGACGATCACCTTGCAGTTGTGACGTCATTTCTAGAGCTGCTAGGAGGTTCGGATATTCTTGGGCACCTCCAGTGGGATGTGATCAACAGGAAAACCTGCTCATTCCGGCAAAACTTCCATCGGTGAACAATAAACCGCGCGTCCGCGGTAGTGTGGTTACAATACTACGGAATATGGTGACGATCACCTTGCAGTTCTGACGTCATTTCTAGAGCTGCTAGGAGGTTCGGATATTTTTGGGCACCTCCAGTGGGATGTGATAAACAGGAAAACCTGCTCATTCCGGCAAAACTTCCATCGGTGAACAATTAACTGCGCGTCCGCGATAGCGTGGTTACAATACTACGGAAGATAGTGACGCTCACCGTGCAGTTCTGACGTCATTTCTAGAGCTGCTAGGAGGTTCGGATCTTTTTGGGCACCTCCAGTGGGATGTGATGAACAGGAAAACCTGCTCATTTCGGCAAAACTTCCATCGGTGAACAATAAACCGCGCGTCCGCGGTAGTGTGGTTACAAAACTACGGAATATGGTGACGCTCACCGTGCAGTTCTGACGTCATTTCTAGAGCTGCTAGGAGGTTCGGATCTTTTTGGGCACCTCCAGTGGGATGTGATCAACAGAAAAAAACCTGCTGATGCGGCAAAACTTCCATCGGTGAACAATTAACCGCGGCGCGTCCGCGGTAGCGTGGTTACAATACTACGGAATATGGTGACGCTCACAGTGCAGTTCTGACGTCATTTCTAGAGCTGCTAGGGGGTTCGGATCTTTTTGGGCACCTCCAGTGGGATGTGATCAACAGGAAACCTGCTCATTCCGGCAAAACTTCAATCGGTGAACAATTTACCGCGCGTCCGCGGTAGCGTGGTTACAATACTACGGAATATTGTGATGTTCAGCATGCAGTTCTGACGTCATTTCTAGAGCTGCTAGGAGGTTCGGATCTTTTTCGGCACCTCCAGTGGGATGTGATTAACAGGAAAACCTGCTCATTCCGGCAAAACTTCCATCGATGAACAATAAACCGCGCGTCCGCGGTAGTGTGGTTACAATACTACGGAATATGGTGACGCTCACCGTGCAGTTCTGACGTCATTTCTAGAGCTGCTAGGAGGTTCGGATCTTTTTGGGCACCTCCATAGGTATATGATAAACAGGAAATCCTGCTCATTCCGGCAAAACTTCCATCGGTGAACAATTAACCGCGGCGCGTCCGCGGTAGCGTGGTTACAATACTACGGAATATGGTGACGATCACCGTGCAGTTCTGACGTCATTTCTAGAGCTGCTAGGAGGTTCGGATCTTTTTGGGCACCTCCAGTGGGATGTGATGAACAGGAAACCTGCTCATTCCGGCAAAACTTCCATCGGTGAACAATTAACCGCGCGTCCGCGGTAGCGTGGTTACAATACTACGGAATATGGTGACGCTCACCGTGCAGTTCTGACGTCATTTCTAGAGCTGCTATGAGGTTCGGATCTTTTTGGGCACCTCCAGTGGGATGTGATGAACACGAAAACATGCTCAATCTTGGCAAAACTTCCATCGGTGAACAATTAACCGCGCGTCCGCGGTAGCGTCGTTGCAATACTACGGAATATGGTGACGCTCACCGTGCAGTTCTGACGTCATTTCTAGAGCTACTAGGAGGTTCGGATCTTTTTGGGCACCTCCAGTGGGATGTGATAACAGGAAAACCTGCTCATTCCGGCAAAACTTCCATCGGTGAACAATACACCGCGCGTCCGCGGTGCGTGGTTACAATACTACGGAATATGGTGACGCTCACCGTGCAGTTCTGACGTCATTTCTAGAGCTGCTAGGAGGTTCGGATCTTTTTGGGCACCTCCAGTGGGATGTGATCAACAGGAAAACCTGTTCGTTCCGGCAAAACTTCCATCGGTGAACAATTAACCGCTCGTCCGCGGTAGCGTGGTTACAATACTACGGAATATGGTGACGCTCACCGTGCAGTTCTGACGTCATTTCTAGAGCTGCTAGGAGGTTCGGATGTTTTTGTGCACCTCCATTGGGATGTGATCAACAGGAAAACCTGCTCATTCCGGCAAAACTACCATCGGTGAACAATTAACCGCGCGTTCGCGGTAGCGTGCTTACAATACTACGGAATATGGTGACGCTCACCGTGCAGTTCTGACGCCATTTCTAGAGCTGCTAGGAGGTTCGGATCTTTTTGGGCACCTCCATTGGGATGTGATCAACAGGAAAACCTGCTCATTGCGGCAAAACTTCCATCGGTGAACAATAACCACGCGTCCGCGGTAGCGTGGTTACAATACTACGGAATATGGTGACGAACAACGTGCAGTTCTGACGTCATTTCTAGAGCTGCTAGGAGCTTCGGATCTTTTTGGGCACCTCCAGTGGGATGTGATCAACAGGAAAACCTGCTCATTCCGGCAAAACTTCCATCGGTGAACAATTAACCGCGCGTCCGCGGAAGCGTGGTTACAATACTACGGAATATGGTGACGCTCACCGTGCAGTTCTGACGTCATTTCTAGAGCTGCTAGGAGGTTCGGATCTTTTTGGGCACCTCCAGTGGGATGTGATGAACAGGAAAACCTGCTCATTTCGGCAAAACTTCCATCGGTGAACAATAACCGCGCGTCCGCGGTAGCGTGGTTACAATACTACGGAATATGGTGACGCTCACCGTGCAGTTCTGACGTCATTTCTAGAGCTGCTAGGAGGTTCGGATCTTTTTTGGCACCTGAAGTGGGATGTGATGAACAGGAAAACCTGTTCGTTCCGGCAAAACTTCCATCGGTAAACAATTAACCGCTCGTCCGCGGTAGCGTGGTTACAAAACTACGGAAGGTGGTGACGCTCACCGTGCAGTTCTGACGTCATTTCTAGAGCTGCCAGGAGGTTCGGATCTTTTTGGGCACCTGAAGTGGGATGTGATGAACAGTAAAACCTGCTCATTCCGGCAAAACTTCCACCAGTGAACAATTAACCGCGCGTCCGCGGTAGCGTGGTTACAATACTACGGAATATGGTGACGCTCACCGTGCAGTTCTGACGTCATTTGTAGAGCTGCTAGGAGGTTCGGACCTTTTTGGGCACCTCCAGTGGGATGTGATGAACAGGAAAACCTGCTCATTTTGGCAAAACTTCCATCGGTGAACCATAAACCGCGCGTCCGCGGTAGTGTGGTTACAATACTACGGAATATGGTGACGATCACCTTGCAGTTGTGACGTCATTTCTAGAGCTGCTAGGAGGTTCGGATATTCTTGGGCACCTCCAGTGGGATGTGATGAACAGGAAAACCTGCTCATTCCGGCAAAACTTCCATCGGTGAACAATAAACCGCGCGTCCGCGGTAGTGTGGTTACAATACTACGGAATATGGTGACGATCACCTTGCAGTTCTGACGTCATTTCTAGAGCTGCTAGGAGGTTCGGATATTTTTGGGCACCTCCAGTGGGATGTGATAAACAGGAAAACCTGCTCATTCCGGCAAAAACTTCCATCGGTGAACAATTAACTGCGCGTCCGCGATAGCGTGGTTACAATACTACGGAAGATAGTGACGCTCACCGTGCAGTTCTGACGTCATTTCTAGAGCTGCTAGGAGGTTCGGATCTTTTTGGGCACCTCCAGTGGGATGTGATGAACAGGAAAACCTGCTCATTTCGGCAAAACTTCCATCGGTGAACAATAAACCGCGCGTCCGCGGTAGTGTGGTTACAAAACTACGGAATATGGTGACGCTCACCGTGCAGTTCTGACGTCATTTCTAGAGCTGCTAGGAGGTTCGGATCTTTTTGGGCACCTCCAGTGGGATGTGATGAACAGGAAAACCTGCTCATTCCGGCAAAACTTCTGAACATACCCCTCCGAGGTGAAAACGGAATGGACTCACCTCATTGACGTCATCAGCGGGTTGGATATTTTGGCCTCAGTGGTGTGGGCAAATTCCATCACGGGCAAAGACTACCGGTTTTTTCCACCGTGCGTTCTGAGCGCAGACTGAATTCGGATTG
>NW_022980691.1:0-35613 GCF_902652985.1 Pecten maximus
ACAGGTATCCTACACAGGTAACAAGGAAGGAGAGGGACAGCAAAGACAACAGGTACGGTATCCTACACAGGTAACAAGGAAGGAGAGAGACAGCAAAGACAACAGGTACGGTATCCTACACAGGTAACAAGGAAGGAGAGAGACAGCAAGGACAACAGGTACAGTATCCTACACAGGTAACAAGGAAGGAGAGAGACAGCAAGGACAACAGGTACGGTATCCTACACAGGTACAGGAGAGAGACAGCAAAGACAACAGGTACGGTATCCTACACAGGTAACAAGGAAGGAGAGAGACAGCAAAGACAACAGGTATGGTATCCTACACAGGTACAGGAGAGAGACAGCAAAGACAACAGGTACAGTATCCTACACAGGTAACAAGGAACGAGAGAGACAGCAAAGACAACAGGTACGGTATCCTACACAGGTAACAAGGAAGGAGAGAGACAGCAAAGACAACAGGTACGGTATCCTACACAGGTAACAAGGAAGGAGAGAGACAGCAAAGACAACAGGTACAGTATCCTACACAGGTAACAAGGAAGGAGAGAGACAGCAAAGATAACAGGTACGGTATCCTACACAGGTAACAAGGAAGGAGAGAGACAGCAAAGATAACAGGTACGGTATCCTACACAGGTAACAAGGAAGGAGAGAGACAGCAAAGATAACAGGTACGGTATCCTACACAGGTAACAAGGAGGAGAAGTTAGTAAGGTTGTGGAATTTGATGACTCTAAAACATATACTCCTATACCCCTGTCATCGTCCTTTAACAGCTAGGTAAAACTTTATATAAAACAGCATTGTGTTGGTCAAAATAAGGAAACAGCTCAGGTATTTGACATATGTGTCCTTGTGACATAACCTTTCCAGTGATACCACATAAATTGACCTTGAAATTTGACCTACTTTAAGAAAAATTAATCCCAATTAGTGTATCATACATATTGGTAAACCTGCTATAAACCTGGGGCCGCAGTGGCCGAATGGTTAAGGTGTCCCGACACTTTATCACTAGCCCTCCACCTCTGGGTTGCAAGTTTGAAACCTACGTGGGGCAGTTGCCAGGTACTGACTGTAGGCCGGTGGTTTTTCTCCGGGTACTCCGGCTTTCCTCCACCGCGGGCTGTTAATAGGACATTAAACAAAAACAAACCAAACCAAATGCTATAAACCTACTACAATTCATGTAGAGATGTGGAAGTCATTAGTATAGAAGATCTCAAACATGCCCATGGCCCTTTGTTTGTGTATGGACAGTATGACCTAGCTGCCTTGATCTTTAGACATATTTCACCATATGTTTTTCTTATTTATTCTTTCAGCAGAAACAGGCAAAGCCCCAAGTCAGTCGTCCTGAGCCGGTCCAGTTTGACCACTGTGAAACTTGTGACCAGTACATGAACGAGGGTAAAGAACATCTTAGGCTTAAACGTACTGGAAAGGCGTACATACAGCTGTCCAAAGTCATACGAAAGAAACACAAAGGTAGCAACAACAACCAACATCAGAGACTTGTCAACGAGGCTTTGGCACTGGTCACAAGGAGTCTCAGTACCACCTTTAACCCTGGTGAGTTTGACCTGAATACTGGTCAGAATACCATATATGACCTAATAATTACCGGCGCCCTTATTAGGTCATGTACGGTAGTATATGGTTTGACCAAAACACTGATTCCAAACATGTCTCCTTAGTGGAGGTACGTTTCACCAAAACTTTGCATGGCTGCAAACACAGTACGGCCTGGAATTGTTCCTATTAATCAATTTAATCGATGATTAGTCTGTTTACCTCTGATTATGACTAATCAGTCATTATTGATCATGGTTTGACTATAAAATGCTAATGTTCAAGATTTACAGTCGACTTCAATAATAAAAAAATGAACAATATCACTGGTAAATTGACATAATAATGCATTAAAACAACATTTTAAAACTTAGATAGATGTTTTTAAACATATCCACAACATTTTCCCCTATTTTGTTTAATGATTTTGCTGTTATATCCCTTTCTGTTCATACTCGGTCAATAATCGATCATCGATCGTTTAAGAAATGGTGATGATCGATCATGAAATTTACATTGATTTCCAGCACTAGTATGACATTACCCCTTTAATGGTGGTGAGGGATTAGGGGATTAGGAAAGACTATAGTTTTGTGCTTCTGTCCGTCCGCACATTATCATGAGTGGGCTCTAATTTGGGCAAGGTTCACTTTGGTGAGGTGGTGTGTCAAGTGTAAAATTTAGGTGACTCTGACATAGATTTTGACCTCTGACCTACATAAGCAATTTGTCCAGACTCAGTCTCCTTCACTACTTTACACGTCTAGAACTTCATGCTTGTTGCTTGTGTTCACTGACATGAGGTGTATGTTATTTGTCAAAAGTAAATAACTGTGACCTATATTTTGACCTCTGACCAACATAAAAAAAGTTTGTAAGGGTTGTATCTCATGGAACAAGCTTGCTTATTACAAGTCATCTCTGCACATCAGGCTGGGGATTATGATTTGCCAAATTGTCTTGTTTTGGTAAGTTAAAATCGAACTGGTTGCAAAAAGTTTGACCCTTATATATAAATCTAGGCAAAATATGTGTGACCTTTAACCCAGAAAATGAATTTATTACTGGTAATTGTGAACAATCTCAGCAGGACAATAGTTAGATAATTATGTCCCCCAAACCAAGAGGGGACATATTGTTTTCGCTTCGTTTCTTATTATTATCATTATTCTTGTTTCTTCTCATTTCTTCTGCCACTTTTCTCAGAAACAACTGGGAGGAACTTCACAGACATACTCATTAGGGGCGGGGTGTGTGCACTCATTGTTTTAATACATAGGGGGTTTTAGGGATGCTGAATAACGTGCAAGATTTTCGGAACATTTTGGTGCCATGGTAACAAAATGGAGGCCTCTGATGGGTCGAAATTAAGAAATTGTCAGATTAAAGTGAAAATTGGTATAGATAGGTTATGAGGGATACCAAACACATTGGTATGATTGTGGGGGTGTTTGGGGGACATCTGTAATGGTCCCCATTACAATCAGTTCTTGGTAAGTATAAGATTAAGCATTTAGAGGGTAAAATAGGTAAATTTCCAACACAAGGTGTTGAATTTCAGTTTGGAACGTGTTTCCCAATAAATACCACGGTATCTGTAAGAAACATTTTAAAACTGTCTATTGTTTTGATTTCTGCAGAGATACCAGAAAATTTGGCAAGAATTCCTGCGGATTTTTATCAGAAGATCATTGATGGATTGGCAAAGGAAGAGAAATGGCGACAAGTTGACATCATGGTTCGAGAGAATCGGAAATATCATGGGGATTTATCTCTGCGAGATTTTGCTAAAAATATCAACATTTCGCGCGTGATCCGTCATCCATCCTTTCTCAAGCAAGATGACCTTCTTGCTCAGCTCATTGACAACATGTTGGACAGTGGGGCAGTCATGGAACACGGTAAGTAAAGGATATTGAATGGCTTCCCATGGATTGTCATACATTTCACGAGTATGGTAGAATATTGAAACAAATGCAAAATGCAAGCATATTCTGTCATAATAATGACCCCACCATAAAGGTGGGGGGGGGGGGGGGGGGGGGGGGAGGCATCATATGTTGTTACCCATGTCTGTCCCGTCACACAGCATCCTGTCATGTCTCGTCCCGATGCAATGAAACTAGCTAATCTCAGGAACCGCAGATGCATGCCATCCTCACCAAACTGTGCACACATAATAAGTATGATGCCTTGAAACTTTTTTTCATGAATCAAGCATCCAAGATGGCCACCACAGCCTCTAACTGGCTGAAAGCATATGATTGATCTCAATGCATATTTAGTGATTTTGTAGAAGACAATTGTCTACAGTACATATTGAATAGTTTGGACAAGTCCATCCAATCAAATCGGAACTATTGGTCCAATTTTCGGATTTCATTAATTAAGTGTCAACCTGACTGGTGGACATCTTTGATGGGTATAGTTGAAGTTTACTATCGCTGTTTCTTCAAAAGTACTTGAAGGATTTTCTCAAACTTTACTTATGCAGGTCCCCCTTGTCCATAGTTGTGCCCATTTGATTTTGAGCCTGATCCAGAAAACAAAATGGCCGCAGCTGGGTATTGCTATTTCTAATTCACAGAATGTTCTTCTTCAATCTCTCTTAGATTTGATTTATATGTTCCCTTTGTCCGTATGTTTACAGATTTCATTTGTAGGTTCCCTTTGTCCGTATGTTCACAGATTTCATTTGTAGGTTCCCTTTGTCCGTATGTTCACAGATTTCATTTGTAGGTTCCCTTTGTCCGTAGTTGTGAACATTTGATTTTGAGTCTGTTTGATGTCTGGTATTACTCTAATTTACAGAAAGTTCTTTATAGATCTCTCTTAGGTTTCATTTGTAGGTTCCCCCTCTCATCAAGTAGAAAAAGAGAAAAGATTAGTCTTGCATAGAATCAAATTGAATAAAGATCATTTAATGGTGGGCACCAAGAATCCTCCTGAATGTCTTGTCATGATGTCTGTGGAGATTATTAGTCAGGTGAATCTGTGGGGACTAATTACTAAGGTTTTTTCCCCCATTCGTCTGTCTGTCCATCTGTCAGTCCGTCCACTCAGTTTTCCGCACTTTTCTCAGTCATGCTTCAAAGTATGTTGATGAAAGTTGGTATGTAACTTACGTATGAATAGATCAAGGTGCAGGGTTTTGGGGTCAAGATCAAGGTCTCTTACTATTTTTAGTTAGGGCAGGTAGGGGACGTGTATTTCTTCAGCAATACCCAGCATGCTTGTTTCACAATAATAGAACTTGGAATATTTGATTGTATTCAAATTAAAAAAATCATGATCAATTAAGATATCCTCAATCCAGAGAATTAAACATTTTGCATTACAGAGGGGAAGATGTGTATTCTTGCTGCGATCCAAGAGGAACATTTCAAACTGCTATGTACACTGTTTGATAGGGGAGCTAAGCCAGTGTATTTGTCCCTACAGCCAGGAGATACACCGATTCACGCCGCCTTGTCAGTCGCCCTGGAAAGAGACAAAGGTAGAAATAGAAGAGTTAATCAGTTTTTAGCCTAATGTCATTACTTGGTGGGTCATTGGCCATGGGCCATACATCGTTAATGTCCATTTACACTGCCATGTCAAAAGCTTTCGAAAGAGACAAAGATTTTATGCCTTGGGTAGTATATATATGTTTTGGACATTTAGCTCAGTTGGCCCAATTAATCAATTTGTGGGCTGTTGTTACTGTCCCATTCAAAACTGACATATGTCATTTATGTTTTTGGACATTTAGCTCAGTTTTTCAGAAATTATTAAACTTAAGCAGCTAAATTTCATGCGTAGCTGGATAATTGTATACAATTAGAATTATAATAAAAAGGCATCAATATCTAGAATGCTTGGATATAATTTTCAGAACTCTACAGAACCATTTATATAAAAGACATTTCTTTAATTCGAATATATAACAGAAAAAGAGCTCCTATCAGAAAGAGCTGATGGAAAATAGAGTAATTCCTGTTTCACCGTGCGTTAAAGTCTGACAAGAGCACACACAAAAAAGTTTGTTGAAAAAAAAACAAAAAAAACCACTGTTCTTCCTTCATTTCACCGTTTTGAATGCTTTTGTTTAAAATTTATTTGTAGGCAATTTTGCTATCTTTAATGTTCTTCTGGATAAATTCAAAAGTGACCCAGAGAAGTTTGCCAACTTGGACCCTAATCAACAGGACGCTAATGGCGATGGACTCTTTCACCTCGTAGCCAAGATGAAATACAACAGCACAACTCAGAAAGCCACTGAGCTACTGTGTGAAAAGAAAATTTCTGCACTTGTGTACAACAATGAAGGAAAGCTGCCCAAAGATTATCTAATCAACAAAAAGAATGATCGAAGGTAATCAGAGTTTGAGACTACACTAACTGTGATTGAGAATTTAAGAATGGTTGAAGTGGGAGGAAATTCAAGAATGACTTGAGGATATGGACTTCAAAGAAATGATGGAAAGTGAATGGTTGGTGATTATGGAGTTTTGAGAATGGTCTATGATTATGGAGTTTTGAGAATGGTTGGTGATGGAGTTTTGAGAATGGTCTATGATGATGAAGTTTTGAGAATGGTTGATGATGGAGTTTTGAGAATGGTCTATGATTATGGAGTTTTGAGAATGGTTGGTGATGGAGTTTTGAGAATGGTCTATGATTATGGAGTTTTGAGAATGGTTGGTGATGGAGTTTTGAGAATGGTCTATGATTATGGAGTTTTGAGAATGGTTTATGATTATGGAGTTTTGAGAATGGTTGGTGATGGAGTTTTGAGAATGGTCTATGATTATGGAGTTTTGAGAATGGTCAATGATGATGGAGTTTTGAGAATGGTTGGTGATGATGAAATTTTGAGAATGGTTGGTGATGGAGTTTTGAGAATGGTTGGTGATGGAGTTTTGAGAATGGTTGGTGATGATGAAGTTTTGAGAATGGTCTATGATAATGGAGTTTTGAGAATGGTTGGTGATTGAGTTTTGAGAATGGTCTATGATTATGGAGTTTTGAGAATGGTCTATGATTATGGAGTTTTGAGAATGGTCAATGATTATGGATTTTTGGGAATGGTCTATGATTATGGAGTTTTGAGAATGGTCTATGATTATGGAGTTTTGAGAATGGTCTATGATTATGGAGTTATGAGAATGGTTGGTGATGGAGTTATGAGAATGGTCTATGATGATGAAGTTTTGAGAATGGTTGGTGATGGAGTTTTGAGAATGGTTGGTGATGGAGTTTTGAGAATGGTTGGTGATGGAGTTTTGAGAATGGTCTATGATGATGAAGTTTTGAGAATGGTTGATGATGGAGTTTTGAGAATGGTCTATGATTATGGAGTTTTGAGAATGGTCTATGATGATGAAGTTTTGAGAATGGTCTATGATAATGGAGTTTTGAGAATGGTCAATGATGATGGAGTTTTAAGAATGGTCAAAGCAATTGACTTTTTAACTCCTTTCATACTCATGATGTCTCAATATCTTGAGATGTCACTGGATGTGCTCCTATATCCTTCATGACATCTAGACATGTCACTGTAAAACATGCCTTCTTTCCTTTAAGACATCCCAAGACGTAATGAAACACGTTTGTGCTACTCGCCAGTTAAACATAGTTATATATATAAATTGACTAATGAATGTATTCAACAAATAAAAGCATTATAAATAATTTAAAGACAAGCAACTTTATGCGTTAATAAATTATTCATTTGATAAAATAGTTGAATGCTCTGAATACAGCTGGTTTATGCTGGGTTGTTTATACTCACAACAAAAAGATGAATTCAGATTTTACTTCTTTCACTTCTTTGGCAATGTTAACAAGAATAAGACAATTAAATATCTACAATTGAGTATAGTTTATCATCAAAATGAAACACAAAAACATATAACTTGATGTTACGAATGGGTGATAAATTTCATAAAGTTACATGGTGAAAGATCAGCAGTCATACTTCCCGTCATTCTACTGAATGATTTCTCCATATTTCCATGTACATATTCAGTCAGTAAATAAGATTATACCCAATCCATTAGCATATGATAGATTACAGCAAGTATATGGCAGCATACTTATATTATAAGTGTCATGCTTTTGTAAATCGACAGCCATGTGCTGGTAAAAGTGTCATGCACAAAGGACCAATCAAGCACTGGCTTTAGGTAGTGACTGCTAAATTGGAATGAGTATGGAAAGAGTTAATATATAGATGATGGGGTTTTAAGAATGGCCAGTGAATATGGAGTTTTAAGAATGGTCAGTGAATATGGAATTATAAAAATGACCTAAGATGAAGAGGCTGAAAGGAATGTTGGTAATGGTAAATAAAAAAAATGATAATGGTCAAGAATTAAGAATGTTGTTTTCAGATCCTATATTTAAAGCATTTAAAATGTCTTCTTGCCTAATGAAATGATTTATGACAATTTAAAGCACCTGCTGTTTGAAAGTATGCAGTGCTATTTTGTTACAGTAAGATTTTCAAGAACAAACTGGCATCTGGTGGTGTGTAATTAACTTGATGAAATTATAGCTTGTCAACAAACATTTTGGGTATTTTTCCTTAATGACATGGAGTTAAATGAAATTTCATGGTGCATATAGACTTGGAGTCATTATTCCAGAAAGTTCTTTTGATGTAAATACTCTAGTTAGGTCATCTGACCCGAAGGGTCAGGATGACCTATAGTCGTCATGTTTCGTCCGTCGTCGTGCGCCGTCCGCCATCCGCCGTCCACCGTGCTTTTCACATTTCAAACTTCTTCTCAAGTTCCACCAGTGGGATTGAGCTGAAACTTGCCTGAAATGATGCTGGGATGGTCCTGACCAAGTGTTGTTATTTTTCGGGTCAGTCTGAAATCCAAGAAGGCCACCACAGCCACCATTTTGAAAACACATTTTAAAATTCTTTTCCAGTTTCACAGGTGCCATTGAGCTGGAAATTGGTGAGGATGTTAAGGAAGGAGAGCCAACAAAGTGTTGTTATTTTTCGGCCTCGTAAAAACTTTGACATGGCAGCCACGGCGGCCATTTCGTAACTTAATTGCGCAATCTGTTTTCCTGAACAACACATATTTCAAACTTAAATTACACCTGTGGGATTCAGTTCTTACTTACCAGGAATGATCCTGAGATAGTCGTGATCAAGTGTTGATATTTTAGCAGTCCACGCGAAATGTATTTTTTTTTTACAGGACATTTGGTCTGGTAAAAGCTGAAGTAATTACCTGACCGGATTCGTCTTTACCAGACATTTTGGTTTGGTAAAGTAAAAAAATTTTACCAGACCAAATTATGTTACTTGATAAGCTATATTTTGACTCCAAAATAAAAAAAACAAACTCAAGACATGACATATAGAATCAAATTTTACTCAAATTTAAAGACTCCTGAAAATCATCATGATTCTATTCCTATTATCATCCTCTGTCTGAAAGTCTTCACAAAAATCGCGTTTCTCTCTCCATTTAATGTTAACTTTACGAGGCGCCCGCTTAGCTTCATACTTCTTACATGCCTCGGTTTTCTGAACAGTCCTTTCTGTTTCAGATGTTTTCTTTTTGATCGGTTTGCCGGGAATCGCTCCCTCAATAAACCGCAACATCTTGTTGAGGCAAGAAAATTCTGGAATGTTTTGTGAGTTGTGGTCAAAATAGCGCTTGAATGAGTCACGAGTCAGAACCACGCCAGTCAAACGGTTGTTTCATAGAGAATCGGGGTCAATTCTAAGGTTCAAAACGTACCGGACATTCGGTCCGGATTTATTCAACACTTTACCGGACCAACGGAAATTTTATCGGACATGTCCGACGGACCCCTGATATTTCGCGTGGACTGTTTTAGGGTCAGTCAGAAATCTAAGATGGCCGCCATGGCAGCAATCTTGAAAACACATTTTAAACTTCTTCTCCAGTTCCACTCGTGCCATTGAGCTGGAAATTGGTGAGGATGTTAAAGAAGGAGAGCCAACAAAGTGTTGTTATTTTTCGGCTTCGTAAAAACTTTGACATGGCAGCCACGGCGGCCATTTTGTAACATGATTGCGCAATCATGGTTTTTCTGAACAACACCTATTTCAAATTTCTTCTCAAATTCCACCAGTGGGATTCAGTTCTTACCAAAAAAGATCCTGGGATAGTCCTGAGGAAGTGTTGTTATTTTTCAGGTCGGTCAGAAATCCAAGATGGCTGCCATTGCAACCATCTTGAAAAACATTTTATACTTCTATTCCAGTTCCACTGCTGTCGTTGAGCTGGAAATTGGTGAGGATGTTTAGGAAGGAGAGCCAACAAAGTGTTGTTGTTTTTCGGCCTCTTAAAAACTTTGACATGAAGTGAAAATTTGGTCCCAACAATAAAAATCCTATTTGAAATGACCGAATAACTCGAAGTATAATTTTCGTGTCCAACAACGATCAGTGGTAAACGGCGACATTTTTTAACAGCGAAATTCCTTTTGTAATACTGAATATATCGGCACTACAAACCTACATGCTGTTATAAGTGTTTCATAAATTCATCAAAGAAATTGTTGGTGGAATCTTATAACAACAACTCTTGATCATAAAAAGTACTGCTTTACTTACATCAGGTAATTTCCTAAGGCGGTCGCCGATAATAGTACACACGATAGTCAACAGCTCATCTACCCGCTCGCTCAAGCGGAACTAATCTCTGACACACCGGTAGATCTACTCGGCTGATGTTTTTAAAGGTGTAGAAATGAAACAGTCACCGGTGCCTATTAAATCTTTAAACTGCTGAAACAATAGCGTAATTACTGCCGATGTGTTCAGAGTACGACTGTAACGGTCAGCGCTGTCTATTAAATCGGATAACATGCCAACTCAGTAACAGTAACATTTTATACGCACATGCGCAGCCCAACTTCCATGCTAATACACCTGGAAATGGCATGGTTATCAATAAAACGTAAGTAGGCCTATCAAACAGTACTTATGTCCAATATAAGGTAATTGTTCTGTTACGTTTTACATACAATCTGTGTTAAACTTAAACAGTTATTTGATTTGACATGATTTGACATGAATAAATTGTAATTCTGTCGAATTCCGTTTTATCGTTTATATTCCTTTTGCAAATATGACTTGCACATCAGATCGTTATTGAAGTGACTAAGTGAAAGAAACTTTATTGTGACTGTATATCGGCAAAACTACACCAAACTACAAGTGACAGAACTAAACATTACATATATTTTTACATGTATTTACCAGTCTTCACACTAAACTGATGAGCGACAGAGCGGAGTTATAATGATTATATAATGTTGACAAATATTGACCAAACTTTTCACCAAAAATGATAACTCGCTTAATTCAAACACTTGGATAACTCAAAGTTTTTTCCTGGTCCGCTGTATATAGAATAGGAATAACCAGCTGAAGACATTTCATCTTATAAAAATGTAGCTGTCTGACTATAAAATCCAATTTTAAATCCAATTTTAAATTTATTATTATATGACCTTTGATTTGGACTTTGAAATACATCGCAGCCACAACAGCCATTTTGTAACAAGATTTCACAGTCATGGTTATGCAACATGTACAAGTTATCTCCCCTCTTCCAACTCCATTTTTAGCCCACCATCATCAGATGGTGGGCTATTCAAATCGCCCTGCGTCCGTGGTCCGTCCCTCCGTCCCTCCGTCCGTAAACAATTCTTGTTATCACTATGTCTCAGAAAGTATTGAAGGGATCTTTCTCAAATTTCATATGTAGGTTCCCCTTGGTCCCTAGTTATGCATATTGCGTTTTGAGACCAATCAGAAAACAACATGGCCGACAGGCAGCCATCTTGGATTTTGACTGTTGAAGTTTGTTATCGCTATATCTGAGAAAGTACTGGAGGGATCTTTCTCATATTTTATTTGAAGGTTCCCCTTGGTGCCTAGTTATGCATATTGCATTTTGAGACCAATCGGATAACAACATGGCCGACAGGCAGCCATCTTGGATTTTGACAATTGAAGTTTGTTATCGCTATTTCTGAGAAAGTACTGAAGGGATCTTTCTCAAATTTCATATGTAGGTTCCCCTTGGTGCCTAGTTATGCATATTGCGATTTGAGACCAATCGGAAAACAACATGGCCGACAGGCAGCCATCTTGGATTTTGACAGTTGAAGTTTGTTATCGCTATTTCTGAGAAAGTACTGAAGGGATCTTTCTCAAATTTCATAAGTAGGTTCCCCTTGGTCCCTTGTATTGCATTTTTGGACCAGTCTGTCCTGAAAACAACCTGACAAACAAACAGCCATTATCGTTAAATCTCAAATTTCTTATATAGCTAGGATTCCCTTGTTTGAAAAGTACTGGAGGGATGTCTCAATTTGCACAGATTAGTAAAATGAAGGGAAAAGTAGAGAAAAGATCAATCTGACATGGAACCTATGAAGATCATTCAATGGTGGGCGCCAAGATCCCTCTGGGATCTCTTGTTGACTCATTAAAGTTTTATTTGAGACTTGAAACAATATTAGAATTTTAATGGTTGTCTACAAAAAAATCTACTTTAGTTTTTGCTTTTGAAAATATTTAACCTTTAGGTCTTTTGTGTTAAATAAGGGGCCGCGGTGGCCGAGTGGTTAAGGTGTACTGACACTTTATCACTAGCCATCCACCTCTGGGTTGCGAGTTCGAAACCTACGTGGGGCAGTTGCCAGGTACTGACCGTAGGCTGGTGGTTTTTTCTCCGGGTACTCCGGCTTTCCTCCACCTCCAAAACCTGGCACGTCCTTATATGACCCTGGCTGTTAATAGGACGTTAAACAAAAACAAACCAAACCAAGTGTTAAGGAGATGAAAAGCCTGTCAAATTGTCCATGACAATTTCTAGTTAATTTATCTGTCTTTTATCATATTTCTATTCTAATCTACTTTATTCACATCCTAGGTTGCAGTTCTTCCGACTAGCATCTGTTGAAGCAGCAGCCAAAAAGCCGAAGAAGCCCCGGCAGAAACTGTTGGAGGATGGCATGCTGGAGGAAGAGCAGGATCTCCTTCAATATGAACGGACAGATGAAGCTCAAGTTTCTGAAGTTCCAGAAAAACTAACACGCAAGGACAAGAAGTTGATATATGCCAAGTCATCAACACATCGAGACACGTCCAAGAAGAAGATTGAGGAGATGATCTTCAACTTACCAGACACTCCTTACTCAATATTCAATCCTAAAGTACCAAGAATGGAGGAAAGCTGGAAGTCAAGGAAATCAAGGGGAGGTCAAAAGGGAACGAGATCGCCTGACACAAAAGGCACTCTCAAGGTAGATGATTTCTTCCAAATTGAATAAACCTACATAAACACTAGAGTTTAGATTTTCAAATCAGTCCATCAAAAAGATTCGCATTTATATGAATAGATTCCTCTCCATCTTTAAAAACATGCTTTTAATATTATAGTATTATGGTATAGCATTGTCCATCTGGCATGACCTGCTGGAAATTATAAAAACTTTTTTATTTACTACAATTACAAGATAAGTGATATCAGCTTATATCAATCACCTCTTTTGGGATTGATGAAAGTGCATGAATGGTCACTCATGTACTGTTGGAGAAAATAGGAATACCTGGAGAAAACTCAGTTGGTCTGCAGGTGACCTAGACAAAAGGCCAGTGTGTGTTACCTGACAGGCCCACCTGACCACCTCCAAAAGAATTTCTCTAAGTAAAAATACTTGTTTGCTGTAAGTTTGTGGCAAAATATGTAGACGTTTGTGCATGCTTGCAAGAGGCTGCTTCCAAAATTTGAGCTATTGGCAAGTTCGCAAAAACATAGTTGCAAGCTAGCAGTCTGTTCAGCAAGCTTGCAAGTCTTCTGTAAGCTTGTGAGTCCTATGAAAGGTGTACAGCTTTTTAGGTCACATGAGACAAAGTCTCAAGTGACCTATTCTAATCACCTTTTGTCCGTCGTCTTGCGTCGTCCGTCCGTAAACAATTTACATTTTCAACTTCTTCTCCAAAACCACTGAACCAAATTCAATGAAATATGGCAGGGAGCTTCTATGGTTAAAGGTCAACTAAAATTGTGAATTATATGGTCCCCATCCCCCAGGGGCGGGGCTAAAAAGGGTCAAATTGACTAAAACTTCAAAAATCTTCTTCTCTACTCTCAGATAAGGTGGAATCAAACACTCTTCATAGATGGAAGGGTCTTAAGGTGCTTTACCATAATTTTGAATTTCCTGGCCCTGGGGTCTCATGTTTGCCCCATGGGAGGGGATAAACTTTACTATAGTTATAGGAAAATCACATTTTTGACTCATTTGTTTTATTTATTTTGAAATTCATTCTGAATTTGTTAACATTATCAGCATGGGATGACTGCTTAATGGTATGCACATGTTGGCCCTGACTGATCCCTTAGACTGATGGGTCAGGCAAAAAAGTGTCAATTAAATTTACTGATATATTTCAAATCGCAGGTGACGTTAAGGCCCCATGGGCCTCTTGTTAATATTAACCTGTTGTGGAATAATTAGCTTACGCTTCATGACTACAGTTATATCTTAACATAGTATTCTAATTTCATTGATAGGTGGAGAATCTGGATGAAACATCAAATGGAACAGAACCCTCTATACCAGGGGATGTAGCCACTGCCACGCCCCCTCTACAGAATGATCAGGTCATGGAGGAAGTGATCAATGGGGAGGTATCACCGGAGGACGAGGATGAAGAAGAAGAGGAAAAGGAGACATATGAGGTATGTAACAAATATTTGGTGTGCTGGATCTGAAGTTATATATACTCTCAATTTTACCAAAAGTTGACCACTGCCTTGAAAAGCCTGTGAAAAGTCCTGTAATTTGATGATAGAAAGCTCTGGAAAAGTCTGTTGATTAATAGTCTATAGAATATTACTAACTATCCCTGTAAAGTTTAAACATTTAATTAACAGGTAGATGTGCAGGCGTTTGACAATTTGGATTGGGAAGTGGAATGTACTTCAGACGTCTGGAGAACCCTCCGAGACAACCATGTCCTGCCCGAACTGAAACAGCGAATTGTCCGTAAAGTCCAGCATCTGGCCAGTGGAGAATGGCGGCGGTCACTATGTAAACCTATTACTGCCAGTAAGATGCCAGAGACTCTTCGACTGTTTGAGGCCAAACTGTCCAAGGGAGGAAGGATAATTTGGGAGCTTGCCATTGCATTCTCGCCACGGTTGAGTGAATCCGCCGAACGTCGTTTGAATGCTGAGGAAGAAGACTCGGCAGATCTTGCCGTCCAAGGAGGAAGGATTTATTCGGAGGTGATCCGAGTTTGGGACATCGTGTTCAATCACGATCATATTTATAGGTGTGTGGAACGCATCATCAAGTCACACAATCGCGGTGAGGAGTGCATCATACAGAAAAAACTCAAAGGAGTAAAACAGACTCAGTTCCAGGAAGAGGGAGGTAAGTCAAGTGACAAGGATGGTCTGGTGGTGTAGTGATGGATTAACTCCCTATATTTACATGTAAAGTTATGGAGATGTCCAGCCTGGGCATTATTCTCCAGGTATAGTCGGTTTCCTCCCACATTAAGACATGCCATAATTTATATATACATTTTGCTTCTTCAGGAAAGCGTTACCCAATGATATTTGCCGAAGCTGATGTCGGATTGAAGGAACAGGATCTGAGGGAGTACCAACAGGAACTACAGAGATTTTATCCGCCAGCTAGTAGCAATGATACTGAGTACCACATCCTCAAGTTCTACTCATTTTCCTCAAATTTAGTCTACCACGTCCTACAGAATATAGAGACAAAGGTGAGTATCGTGTAGTAGTAACAACACTTGAATATCACATCCTCGCGTTCTACTCATTTTCCTCAAATGATGAAGTCTTAGTTCACCTATTGCAATCGCCTTTTGTCCAGCAATGTCCGTCGCACGTTGCAAGCAATTAACATTTTTAGGTCATCAGTTGTGCGTAAACTTTTCACATTTCAAACTTCTTCTCAAATTCCAAGAGTGGGATTGAGCTGATTGAAACTGAACTGAAATGATCTTGATATGGTCCTCACCAAATGTTGTGACTGTTAAGGCCCATGGGCCTCTTGTAAACTTCCTCATAATTACCAACAGGCCCAGAGACCTAATATAGGGTCTGTAGCAAGCTGGGATGAAGGGCTACCAAGTTTGTTCAAATGGATGACCTTGACCTTTATTCAAGGTATTACAGGGGTCGATTATGCTAGAATATTTCATGATTTCTTGATAACAAAAATGTCAAGAGACCCAATATTAGGTCTGTAGCATTCTGGGGTTAATGGCTATAAAGATTGTTCTACAGTGATTGACCTTGACCTTCAATCAAGGTCACAAGGGTCAAATATGCTAAAATCTTTAAAAACCTTCTTCTTTATAACAAAGAGGCTAAGAGACCTGATATTGGTTTCGTAGCATTCTTGGGTAAAGTTCTATAAAGATTGTTCAAATGAATGACCTTTATTCAAGGTCACAGGGGTCAATTATGCTGTAAATTATATCAAAACTCAGATGACCATTAAGGCCTATGGGCCTCCTATATATGTATATATATACTCTTCAAGTCCATTCTACCATAACTTCTAGAGACAAATGCTTGTGCAATATCATGTTGAATCACGAATCTTAGAATATTACCTCCACTGTTCTAGCCACATTTCCCATCCCCTATGACTTGTAATGTGTGTATTATTTTCTTAAACTTATTGTAATAAAAAAATTGCTATATTTGAATATGATAAATGTCCACAGGTAGACTTTCCATTCCGCGTGACTGACCTGGAGCATGCCATTATCAATCTGAGGTCTCAAGCACCCATCCTGCTGCTGGGCCGAAGTGGGACAGGCAAAACAACCTGCTGTCTTTACCGCTTGTGGACACAGTTCCTGTCATATTGGACCAAGGCAACACAGGCAGAGGCCCCACTCCTTCCCAGGTGTCCTATCTACAGGAGACAGGAAGAGGAAAGGGAAGAAGGTTGGTCCAATTAGAAATTTGCATTCTTTCAGCTCAACTGTCCAGAGATACTTGTTAGCTTATGTGGTGACATGGATTTGTCAAGGAACTCATTTGGGAAGGACAATATGTTGTGTGCTACAAATTGTGGGAATTTGATTGTACTGTAGACAACTATATATTTTGATGCTCTACTTTTTCATGTTGGTTGTGGAAATTCATGGGTAAATGACACAATGGAATATGTTGTGCCCGATACAGTGGGAACAACCTATCAACCTCTTACAAAGTTAATAACACTAAATTATTCCAACTTCACCTCAACTCATCTTTAATCTACAGCATCCTGAAAATGGAACTTTCCTCCATTGTTAGCTCACCTGCCCGAAGGGCAAGTGAGCTTATGCCATGGTGCGGCGTCCGTCGTCCGTCCGTCCGTCCGGCCGTCCGGCGTCAACTTTTTCATTTAAACAACTTCTTCTCAATAACCAGGAGGCCCAGGAACTTCATATTGGGCCTGTAGCATGCTGGGATGAAGGGCTACCAAGTTTGTTCAAATAAATGACCTTGACCTTCATTCAAGGTCACATGGGTCAAATAGGCTATAATCTTCAAACGACTTCTTCTCAATAACCAAGAGGCCCAGGGACTTGATATTGGGCCTGTAGCATGCTGGGGTGAAGGGCTACTAAGTTTGTTCAAATAAATGACCTTGACCTTCATTCAAGGTCACATGGGTCAAATAGGCTATAATCTTCAAACGACTTCTTCTCAATAACCAAGAGGCCCAGGGACTTGATATTGGGCCTGTAGCATGCTGGAGTGAAGGGCTACAAAGTTTGTTCAAATAAATGACCTTGACCTTCATTCAAGGTCACATTTGTCAAATAGGCTATAATCTTCAAACGACTTCTTCTCAATAACCAAGAGGCCCAGGGACTTGATATTGGGCCTGTAGCATGCTGGGGTGAAGGGCTACTAAGTTTGTTCAAATAAATGACCTTGACCTTCATTCAAGGTCACATTTGTCAAATAGGCTATAATCTTCAAACGACTTCTTCTCAATAACCAAGAGGCCCAGCGACTTGATATTGGTGCTGTAGCATGCTGGGGTGAGGGGCTACAAAGTTTGTTCAAATAAATGACCTTGACATTCATTCAAGGTCACATTGGTCAAATAGGCTATAATCTTCAAACGACTTCTTCTCAATAACCAAGAGACCCAGGGACTTGATATTGGGCCTGTAGCATGCTGGGGTGAAGGGCTACTAAGTTTGTTCAAATAAATGACATTGACCTTCATTCAAGGTCACATGGGTCAAATAGGCTATAATCTTCAAACAACTTCTTCGCAATAAGCAAGAGGCCCAGGGACTTGATATTGGACCTGTAGCATGCTGGAGTGAAGGGCTACAAAGTTTGTTCAAATAAATGATGTTGACCTTCATTCAAGGTCACATGGGTCAAATAGGCTATATTCTTCAAATGATTTCTTCTTAATAACCAAGAGGCCCAGGGACTTGATATTGGGCCTGTAGCATGCTGGGGTGAAGGGCTACAAAGTTTGTTCAAGTGAATGACCCTTGACCTACATTTAAGATCACAGGGGTGAAATCGGCTTAAATCTGTAAACAATAATTTTGCGATAGCCAAGAGCCTCCTAGACCAGATATTAGGCCAATAAAATGCTGGAATGAAGGACTAGAAAATTTATTAGTATGAATAAACCTAGCTTACTATGATAATCAGCATAGTATCTGTAGAAATGAACTCAATCAACTTCAAAGTTGCTGTAGAGCCAGGTGAGCGATACAGGCCCATTGGGCCTCTTGTTTTACTAACTAATCTATTTTAACTATCTATTCAGATGATGAGGAAGGAGAGGATAATGAAGATGAAGGCCAAGAGGCAGATGATCCTTTAGAAGAACTCCTTGGAGCGACAGTTGGGGCTGATGGCAAAGTGATAGAGGAAAACGGAGAAGAGAAAGAAGGACAGATCTATGACCATCTTCATCAGATCTTCATCACAAAGAATGCTGTTTTGTGTAATGAGGTAAGAACAACAACTAGCAGAAAGTTGAAGGAGACCTTCCAAATTTCTTTGATCAAAGACTCTTCCAAGTTTAATTGTAGAAACTTTCAATGTTTTGAAATGCTAACATCAGAGATATTTGGTGAGTCAGACATTTGCAATGACGGTTGGAGCTCTCTGCTAGATAAATGATATGACTATGCAATGTAATTGGGCAAAAAGTCTAAAGGAGGACATAGGCACTCTCTAAAACAAATGCAAAATTTTGCAATGTGTTGTTAATTATATAGAAAGATTGGACCAACCAAACTCTGCAAACCTAGAAACCTAAGAAAAATGATAGTTAGATTAATGTGTTGCCTCGTGTACTTATTCCTGGAAATGCAAGTTTGCACCTCTGTACTTCTATACAATAGATACTTAAAAGGTGGCAAATGATGTTGTTGCTAAACGTTTACGAGGTATTGAAGTCTATCTTGTCAATCTAAATACAATCCTAATAGCTAATGTTTTGTCAACCTGTCAAAGTTTTATGTTTTTTGGGGAAATTTAATAATATTAGTGTGTATTGTCAGTAATGATTTTTGCAATGTATAATGATATCAATTTTTTCCTTCACATTTTGACTCTAAAACCTAGATTTGTTCTAATAAATTGCATATGAAATTATATCTCATTTAAGATTCTTTATGTATTTTTGTTTGAACAGGTGCAGAAGAATTTTCGAGAGCTGAGCCATGCATGTGCCATCGCAAAGAATCATGTGGAGGTTGAAGACCAAGTGCTGCCCCCACGTCTACAGGACATTGATGACTATCGCTTCCCACTCTTTATCACTTCCAAACAGCTGTTGCTGATGCTGGATGCATCTCTTGGACCACCATACTTTTTCGAGCGTGGGGAGGATGGAGGACTGAAGGTTGATGTGCAGGGCTGGACTGATGGTGAGGGAACATTGAGCATTCTTCCTCTTCTGGCCGAAGATTCTGATGATGAGGATGATGATGATGGACAGTTCGATGATATAGAGGATGATGATGATGATGAAAGACAACAGGCTGCCATAAATGAAGTGAAAGTTGACCCTCGAAGAGAGATTACTTACGATGTCTTCAGCAAGGAAATTTGGCCAAAAATCTGCAAGAAATTTAGTGGAAAATACCATCCTTCACTAGTGTGGACAGAAATCATGTCATTCATCAAAGGTTCATTTGAGGCTCTATCTAAACCTAATGGAATTCTACAGAAGGAAGAGTACTTTGAACTTGGGAAGAAACGAGCTCCCAGTTTTTCTGGCAGACGTTCTGACATCTATGACATCTTCAAGCGATACGACCATTTCAAGAAGCAGAAGTTCCTGTTCGATGAGACGGATTTGGTTCGGTCAGTGTACAATCGCTTGAAGAATGAGACGGACATTTCATGGGTTGTCCATCAGGTGTTTGTAGACGAAACCCAAGACTTCACTCAAGCAGAGCTCTGTCTCCTCCTTCGAATCTGTCAGGATCCAAACCAGATGTTCCTTACCGGGGACACAGCTCAGAGCATTATGCGTGGAATAGCTTTCCGCTTCAGTGATCTCAAATCCATCTTCTACTATGCTAAACAGTCGTTGCAAGCCAATGGAAAGGTATCAAGTATTGAAGTCCCAAAACGTGTCCACCAGCTTACCCACAATTACAGATCTCATGCCGGTATACTCTTCTTGGCCTCGAGTATCCTCGACCTCATGGTTCGCTTTTTCCCCGAGTCTTTTGACCGTCTACAAAAAGACCAGGGCCTGTTCAATGGACCGCCCCCAGTGTTGTTAGAGTCCTGTAGTTTCAGTGACCTGGCCATGCTGCTGCGTGGAAGTCGTCGAAAAACTTCGCACATCGAGTTTGGGGCACATCAAGCGATTCTAGTGGTGGACGAAGCAGCCAGAGACAACATACCAGAGGAGCTTCAGCTGGGACTTATCCTGACCATCTATGAAGCCAAGGGACTCGAGTTTGATGACATTCTGCTCTACAACTTCTTCAAGGACTCGCAGGTATGAATTCCAGTATTTCCAAATGTCCTGCCATGTTAATTGGTGGTCCTGCAGACAAAATTAAGAATTGCAAAATAGATTATTAGCCCACCATCATCAGATGGTGGGCTATTCAAATCGCCCTGCGTCCGTGGTCCGTGGTCCGTCCGTCCCTCCCTCCGTCCCTCCGTCCCTCCGTCCCTCCGTCCGTCCGTCCGTCCCTCCGACCGTAAACAATTCTTGTTATCGCTATTTCTGAGAAAGTACTGAAGGGATCTTTCTCAAATTTCATATGTAGGTTCCCCTTGGTGCCTAGTTATGCATATTGCGTTTTGAGACCAATCGGAAAAGAATATGGCCGACAGGCAGCCATCTTGGATTTTGACAATTGAAGTTTGTTATCGCTATTTCTGAGAAAGTACTGAAGGGATCTTTCTCAAATTTCATATGTAGGTTCCCCTTGGTGCCTAGTTATGCATATTGCGTTTTGAGACTAATCGGAAAACAACATGGCCGACAGGCAGCCATCTTGGATTTTGACAATTGAAGTTTGTTATCGCTATTTCTGAGAAAGTGCTAAAGGGATCTTTTTCAAATTTCATATGAAGGTTTCCCTTGGTGCCTAGTTATGCATATTGCGATTTGAGACCAATCGGAAAACAACATGGCCGACAGGCAGCCATCTTGGATTTTGACAATTGAAGTTTGTTATCGCTATTTCTGAGAAAGTACTGAAGGGATCATTATCAAATTTCATATGAAGGTTCCCCTTAGGTGCCTAGTTATGCATATTGCGTTTTGGGACCAATCGGAAAGCAACATGGCCGACAGGCAGCCATCTTGGATTTTGACAATTGAAGTTTGTTATCGCTATTTCTGAGAAAGTGCTGAAGGGATCATTCTCAAATATCATATGTAGGTTCCCCTTGGTGACTAGTTATGCATATTGCCTTTTGAGACCAATCGGAAAACAACATGGCCGACAGGCAGCCATCTTGGATTTTGACAATTGAAGTTTTTTATCGCTATTTCTGAGAAAGTACAGAAGGGATCTTTCTCAAATTTCATATGTAGGTTTCCCTTGGTGCCTAGTTATGCATATTGCGTTTTGAGACCAATCGGAAAACAACATGGCCGACAGGCAGCCATCTTGGATTTTGACAATTGAAGTTTGTTATCGCTATTTCTGAGAAAGTGCTGAAGGGATCTTTCTTTAATTTCATATGAAGGTTTCCCTTGGTGCCTAGTTATGCATATTGCGATTTGAGACCAATTGGAAAACAACATGGCCGACAGACCGCCATCTTGGATTTTGACAATTGAAGTTTGTTATCTCTATTTCTCAAAGTACTGAATGGATCTTTCTCAAATTTCATAAGTAGGTTCCCCTTGGTTCCTTGTATTGCATTTTTGGACCAGTCTGTCCTGAATACAACCTGGCAAACAAACAGCCATTATCGTTAAATCTCAACTTTCTTATATAGCTAGGATTCCCTTGTTTGAAAAGTACTGGAGGGATGTCTCGATTTGCACAGATTAGTAAAATGAAGGGAAAAGTAGAGAAAAGATCAATCTGACATGGAACCTATGAAGATCATTCAATGGTGGGCGCCAAGATCCCTCTGGGATCTCTTGTCTTGTATAATACTGAAAACATTAACATCGTATGTTAAACACAATATATTATCCTGTAGGAAGCCGAAGGATTTAGCATGTGACATTCTAATATTTGTAACCATATTCATCCTGCAACAAGCCCAGAGGGACATACATAAAATATGGTGTAAACAGATCTTTGTATATCACAATCTTTATTGGATTTTTAAGCCTGAAGTTTTGGTGACATATATGCACTCTTTCATAAAATTGGAATAACTTTATCAGCTCTTTTCATCTACACTATATTCTTATGTAAATTGAGGTGTATTCTATGGCAGGAATTTGATGCCACTCTGTATTTCATTTTTAGCCCACCATCATCAGATGGTGGGCTATTCAAATCGCCCTGCGTCCGTGGTCCGTCTACCGTCCATCCATCCGTAAACAATTCTTGTTATCGCTATTTCTCAGAAAGTACTGAAGGGATCTTTCTCAAATTTCATATGTAGGTTCCCCTTGGTGCCTAGTTATGCATATTGCATTTTGCGACCTATCGGAAAACAACATGGCCGACAGGCAGCCATCTTGGATTTTGACCATTGAAGTTTGTTATCGCTATTTCTCAGAAAGTACAGAAGGGATCTTTCTCAAATTTCATATGTAGGTTCCCCTTGGTGCCTAGTTATGCATATTGCATTTTGCGACCTATCGGAAAACAACATGGCCGACAGGCAGCCATCTTGGATTTTGACCATTGAAGTTTGTTATCGCTATTTCTCCGAAAGTACAGAAGGGATCTTTCTCAAATTTCATATGTAGGTTCCCCTTGGTACCTAGTTATGCATATCGCATTTTGAGACCTATCGGAAAACAACATGGCCGACAGGCAGCCATCTTGGATTTTGACAATTGAAGTTTGTTATCGCTATTTCTCAGAAAGTACTGAAGGGATCTTTCTCAAATTTCATATGTTTGTTCCCCTTGGTGCTTAGTTATGCATATCGCATTTTGAGACCTATCGGAAAACAACATGGCCGACAGGCAGCCATCTTGGATTTTGACAATTGAAGTTTGTTATCGCTATTTCTCAGAAAGTACTGAAGGGATCTTTCTCAAATTTCATATGTTGGTTCCCCTTGGTGCCTAGTTATGCATATTGCATTTTGAGACCTATTTGAAAACAACATGGCCGACAGGCAGCCATCTTGGATTTTGACAATTGAAGTTTGTTATCGCTATTTCTCAGAAAGTACTTAAGGGATCTTTCTCAAATTTCATATGTAGGTTCCCCTTGGTGCCTAGTTATGCATATTGCATTTTGCGACCTATCGGAAAACAACATGGCCGACAGGCAGCCATCTTGGATTTTGACCATTGAAGTTTGTTATCGCTATTTCTCAGAAAGTACAGAAGGGATCTTTCTCAAATTTCATATGTAGGTTTCCCTTGGTGCCTAGTTATGCATATCACATTTTGAGACCTATCGGAAAACAACATGGCCGACAGGCAGCCATCTTGGATTTTGACAATTGAAGTTTGTTATCGCTATTTCTCAGAAAGTACTGAAGGGATCTTTCTCAAATTTCATATGTTTGTTCCCCTTGGTGCTTAGTTATGCATAAAGCATTTTGAGACCTATCGAAAAACAACATGGCCGACAGGCAGCCAACTTGGATTTTGACAATTGAAGTTTGTTATCGCTATTTCTCAGAAAGTACTGAAGGGATCTTTCTCAAATTCCATATGTAGGTTCCTCTTGATGCCTAGTTATGCATATTGCATTTTTAGACCAATAGCAAAACAAGATGGCCGACAGGCAGCCATCTTGGATTTTGACAATTGAAGTTTGTTATTGCTTTTTCTCAGAAAGTACTGAAGGGATCTTTCTCAAATTTCATATAAAGGTTCCCCTTAGGTGCCTAGTTATGCATATTGCATTTTGAGACCAATCGGAAAACAACATAGCCGACAGGCAGCCATCTTGGATTTTGACAATTGAAGTTTGTTATCGCTATTTCTCCGAAAGTACTGAAGGGATCTTTCTCAAATTTCATATGTATGTTTCCCCCTTGGTGCCTAGTTATGCATATCACATTTTGAGACCAATAGCAAAATAACATGGCCGACAGGCAGCCATCTTGGATTTTGACAATTGAAGTTTGTTATTGCTTTTTCTCAGAAAGTACTGAAGGGATCTTTCTCAAATTTCATATAAAGGTTCCCCTTGGTGCCTAGTTATGCATATTGGATTTTGAGACCAGTCAGAAAACAACCTGGCTGACAGGCAGCCATCTTGGATTTTGACAATTGAAGTTTGTTATCGCTATTTTACAGAAGGTACTGAAGGGATCTTTCTCAAATTTCATATGTAGGTTCCCCTTGGTCCCTGGTGTTGCATTTTGGGACCAATCCGAAAACAAACATGGCCGACAGACAGCCATTATCGCTAAATCTTAAATTTTATATATAGGTTCCCCTTGTTTGAAAAGTACTAGAGGGCTGTTCTGAATTTACACAGATTAGTAAGACTTAGAGGAAGGGAAAAGTAGAGAAAAGATCAATCTGACATGGAACCTATAAAGATCATTCAATGGTGGGCGCCAAGATCCCTCTGGGATCTCTTGTTATCATGACCGGACTACATAATTTAAAAAAATGACTGAAATTTTAAAATAACTGAGTATGTATTGGTTTTTGATTGAAAATGCTAAGTCTAGTACATGATTTATAGTTGAAAAATATGAGGGTATGTTTGTGATCCGGCTACACTTGGGCCCATGTTACAATGATTTATAAATCCTTCAATTCCACTTGAAATTTTTGCCTTCTTCTTAATTTCATCCTATCTTCAAAGGGCGAAAATTATCAGGTATACAATATGACTTTAAAAGATTATCATTATTTAAAGGAAGAATTAAACAATCTCAAATTAAATGAAAACTGGTGGAGGAATTTCAAGGTGATAATTCCACCTCCTAATCTGGTTCTTAATTAAGTAATTTTTTAATCCAGGCTGTCAAGGAATGGAGGGTTGTCACAGAGTATTTGGAAGAGCTGGTGATGGGAACCAAAGGAGCGAAGGGAGGCAGCCTGCCATCACACCAGGAAAGTTTGGTAGAGATTGACGCTGGTAAGGAATATTTAAGATGAAGTTTTAACAGTAGTCACAAGTAATATATGTGTTAAAAAATTAACTAAGGGATACTCGTGGAATATTTCAGATCAGTGCTGCATACCCAGGGTTAGCACGGGCCTTGAGAAAGCCTTGAATTTCACCTTGGGCCTTGAAAAGCCTTGAATTTCACCTTGGGCCTTGAAAAGCCTTGAATTTCTTTCTGGGCATTGAAAAGCCTTGAAAATTGGTTTACAGCCTTAAAAAGTCCTTGAATATTAAAGTTTCATTAGGATAATGAAACCCTGGCCACTGATCATTTGGATTCAACATTGTCTTTACTGCTTCCCCTACAAACATTAATAATAACCATGTCAGGTTGTATTTTGATAAAGTGGAAAGCTATACGTTGCTTTTTTGTTCTCTTGTTCCCTCTCGAGATGACTTAGATGACGGGGTAAAATGGGCTTTGGATATTTAATTATGACATTGAAAAAGCCTTGAAATGACCTTGAATTTGGTTTGACATAATACGTATGAACCCTGATACCTGTCAAGTTTCCCGCATTGGACTGGAGACTCCTGAATATTCAATACAGAAATCAAATTCTCAAGTTTTAAATTAATGACCTGCGCGGATCCATAATTTTATTAAATTTTCCAGTTTTCTCCCGCTTGGCCAAAGTGGCATCCATTAACCCAAGACGTGCGTCAATTTGACGCTTCAAAATTCTGACTAACCAAGTGCTGTATATAACGTTGTCCAATATACAGACTAAACAAAGGGCATATTAGCTATGGTCAATGACACTAATTGATCCCTAGGGGTTAATTAAAAGGGTACGTCAGTCAACTGTGACAAACCCTGACTGTCACCAAATTAGGTCTCAGGTGAAGTTTCCAATAATCAACATACCTGTAGTGAAAATAAGCTATTTGCAACATAGATACATACATGTCATATTTTCAGAAGACTAATAAGGGAGATTGATGATTATTTTAAGGGAGATTTGCCTAAAATAAGGGAGATTTGTGCGCAGCATGAATATTGACATTTTACTCAATTTTAAAGCAATAAACTATTTTTTGAAAGTGATAAGGAAAATAAAATATGAAAACAAAAAATTGTAAAAGGGGACAAAAAAGCAATTTTTATCATTCTGAAATAAAAATTATTTTTGGAGTAACACAAAGTTTTCCATTTTTTTCCCTATGCCCCAAAACACCCCCCCCAACCCCGTTATAATTTTCTGTAGCCCGCCTTGGCCTTTTGGGGGTTGAGATGCGTGCCGATAGGTTTTATGCTAAAACAACTGTACCCAAAACAAAAGGGGGCTTCATTTGACCAAAAAGGGTTTAGTTAAAAATTTTTGATTAAACTGGAACATCACTTCAAGAACAAAACCCCTGGGCATTTTGCCCAAAAAGAATTTTTCTCGTCCAAAAAGAAAAGGGCGGGAAATAAAACGAGGTTTAAAAAAAGGAAAAAATTTTAAAAAAAAGCGAAATGAAAAGGAAAGGAGAAAAAAAAAAACCCAAAATTTTAAGGTTTTTTTTTAGTCAGAAAGACCCCCATTTTAATTGGAAAAAACTAATTTAAAAATTTAATTGGAAAATTTTTATTTTTGGTAAAAAAAAAAACTTTTAAAAAATTTTTTTTTTTCAAAAAAAACCCAGTATATACAACCATAAATTTTAAAAAATTAACGAAAATTTTTATTTTAAAAAATTTTAAGGGAATAATTTTTTAAAAAATTTAAAAATTTTTTTTAAAAAAATTTAAAACATTTTATAACACCCTTTTAACCCAGGGTTTGTTTGGTTTGGTTTCCCGTAATTTTAAAATTAATTTCCTAAATAACCCGTTTTTCTGAAAAAAACTTTTTTCCCCAAAAACCTATTTGCCAATGTTTTTTTTCGGGTCCCTCCGGCCGTGGCCGGGGAAATTTTTTTCCCCATTTTAACTTCTTCTCAATTCCACCAGGGGAAGAAACTGAAAATTGCCAAAATGATCCCGATTGGTTTTGACCAAATGGGTTTTTTATTTTTCGGGGGGGTTTGGGAAAACCAAGAGGCCCCCATTTTTTAAAAACACATTTTAAAAACCCCTCCCCCAAATTCCACCAGTGGGTATTTAAACTGAAAATTGCCTGAAATGATCCAATGATTTCCCCCCCAAAATGTTGTTATTTTTTGGGGTCCCCGAAATCCAAGGGTGGCCGCCAAACTTGAAAACCCCAATTTTTTTAAACCCTTTTCAAGTTTTCCCCCAGTCTTTTGGGCTTTAAACTTGCCAAATGAATTTCCCGAATTTATCCCCCACCAAAAGGGGGTTTTTTTTATTTTTTTGGGCCCTTCCCAAATCCAAGAACCCCCCATGCCCCCCATTTGAAAAAAACACATTTTAAAAATCTTCCAAGTTTTTCCCCCAGGGTTTTGGGCTGAAAATTGCCCCCAAAAAGATCCCGAGGGTGATCCCCACCAAGTTTTTGTTATTTTTTGGGCCCTTTTAAAAATCCAAGATGGCCGCCTGGGCCCCCATTTGAAAACACAATTTTTTAAAATTTTTCTCCCCGTTCCCCCGGGGGATTGAGCTGGAAAAAAGGTGGAAAAATTTGGGGAAAACCCAAAAAAGTGTTGTTTTTTTTCGGGTTTGGGGAAAATTTCCAAGTGGCCGCCGTTTTTTGGCCCCCAAACTTGGAAAACACAATTTTAAAAAAATTTTTCTCCAAAAACCCTTTTATGGATTTTTTAAAGTTTGGGGTTATGGTTTTGGGGAAAAACAATTTTAATTTTGTTAAAATTTTTCGCTTGTAAAAATTTGATTTGCACCAGGCCAAAGGATTTTTGTAAAAAAATTTTTTTTTGGCCCAATTCAATGGTTTTTTAAAAAACCAAAAATTTTTAATTTTTTTGGCCAAGGGCCATTTTTTAAAATTTATTGGGCAAAAAATGGGTTTTTCCGGAAAAAAACCTTTTTTCCCCAAAATCTTTTCAAATTCCCCCTTGGGGGTTTCTTAACTTACCAGAAATGAAACCGAATCTCCTGGCCAAGGGTTTGTTTTTAAAACAAAGGGCCCCCGTTAGAAAAAAACCCCCTTTTTAAAATTTTCTCCCGTTCCACTGGTTTCCATTAGCTGGAAATTTGGGGAGGGGTTAAGGAAGGGAGCCCCAAAAAATTTTGTTTTTTTTTGGGCCTTTCGCCACGCCCAAAACGCCATTTTTTTAACAGATTGCCAATCATGTTTTTTTTCCCAACAACCGGATTTTATCTTCCCAAATTCCAACTCTGGGTTTGGCGCCTTCCGGTCCGAGTGGCCTGGCCCCTGGTTAAAATTTTTTTAATTTTTTCCCAAAAAAACCCCCAAAATGGGAAAGGGAGACCCGGAAAAAAAATTTTTAAAACTTTTTCCCCCCGGGTTTTTATTTTTGGGCCCTTGAAAAAAAATTTGGGAAGGAAATTTTTAAAAAAGGAAACAAAGTTTGGGGAAAATTTTTTTGGCCTTTAAAAATTTGGAAAGGCCCGGCCAAAGGGATTTTTGGGGAACCCGAAAAACCAAGTCCCCTTGGCCCCTTTAAAAACAAAACCTTTTTAGGGTTTGACCCCCAAAAAGGGGGGAAAAACCTATGGTCCAACAATTTTTTTTTTTCGCCGTCCGGTCCCCGGTTGGGGCCTGGCCCAACTTTCCCATTTTAAAAATTTTTCTCCCGTTCCACCGGGGGATTGGGGCTTAAATTGGTTTTAAAAAAGTTTGGAAAGGGCCCTAAAGTGTTGTTATTTTTCCCGGTTTGTTAAAAATTTCCCTTTAGGCCGCCTTTTTTTGGGCCCCACCCTTTTTTGAAAACACCTTTAAACTTTTTCTCAAATTCCCCGGGGGGATTGAGGCCCCAAAATTCCGAAATGAAACTGGATTGGGGCTGACCAAATGTTGTTATTTTTCGGGGCATTTTGAAAAACCCCGTGGCCCCCCATGGCCAAACCCTTTTGGGAAAAAAACTTTTAAACCCTTTTTCCAAATTCCACTGGTTTAAAATTTGGGGGAAAATTGGGTTTAATGTTGGGAAGGGCCAAAAAAGGGGGGTTTTTTTTTTTTCAATCGTAAAAATTTCCAAAAGGCCGCCATTTGGGAAATTTGAAAAAACCAACATTTTTTAAAACCCTATTTCCAAAATTTTTCCAAAATTACGTAAAATTTTAGGTTTTTTAAAAGGGAAAGCCAAAATGTTTTGGAATTTTGTTTTTAAAAACGGGTTTGGCCCCGGCCCCGGAAAACAAGATTGGGGAATCATGGGTTTTTGAAAAACAAATTTTTTTCTCAAATTTTCCCGGGGGGATTTTAGCTTTAAAAAAAGGAAAAGTTAAGGGAAAAGGGGGGCCCAAAAATGTTGTTTTTTTTTCAAGGTCGTAAAAATTCCCAAAAGGCCGTCAAATTTGGGAACCCGGCCTTTAAAAAAACATTTTAAAATTCTTTTCCAAAAACCCTGGGTTTTTCCAATTGAAAACTTGGGGAATTTGGGGAGGAATTTTTTAATTTTAAGGAGGCAAAAACCAAGGTGGGAATTTTTGGGCCCGTAAAAACCTTTTGGGGAAAAACAACCAAAAAGGGGGCTTTTTTAAAATGATTTTCCGTTAAGGCCCCCGCAACCCTTTTTAAAAATTTTTCCTTTAAATTCCAAAAAGTGGGGGTTCAGCTTAACTTCCAGAAATGATCCTAAAAAGGGCCGGCCAAATTTTGGGTTTTTTTTGGGTTTAGTCCGAAATCCAAAATGGCCACCTGGGGCCCTTTAAAAACCTTTTAAAACTTCTTCTCCCCTTTATGGTCAAATTGAGCTGGAAATTGGTGAGTGTTGAAAGCCCCCAAATTTTTTGTTATTTTTTTTGGCCCCCGGTTTTTAAAAAATTTTAAAGGGGGGGCCCGGAGCCATTTATTTTTCTGTTCGAAACAGTTTTCCTCAACAGTAAAATTTTAAATTCCAACCTGGGGGTTTTCTTTTTAAGAATTTATCCCAATTCATTAAGTGTTTTTTTTGGGTGGTATAAAATTTTTCCAAAAAAGGCCCCCCCCCTGGGAAAAGTCCCAAAAGGGGATTCCCTTTTAAAATTAAATTTTAAGGGGTTCTTTTTTTCTTTAAAGGGGTCAGAAAAGGGGGCCAAGGGCCCCCCTCTTGTTAAAACCCCTTTCTAAATTCCCCGGGGATTCGGGGCCAACTTGAAAAATGAAAAAACCTAAATTTGGGCCCTTTAAAAAGTGTTTGTTTTTTTTCACAAAAAACCAAAGAGGTTATTGGGAAAATTTATAAATTGTAAGGGAAAGCCCCATCCTAATAAAAGGGTTTTAATTTGATTCTGACCGTTTAAGGGGCCCCATTTTTGATTTTGCCCCCCAAATTTTTTTTTTTTAAATGGCGTGGTTTTTGGTTTGGCCCAATTTTTTTCTTTTTTCCACAAAAATTAAATTTAAAAAAAAAAAAAAAAAAAAAAAAAAAAAAAAAAAAAAAAAAAGGGGGGGGGGGGGGGGGGGGGGGGGGGGGTTTGGGAAAAAAAATTTTTTAAAAAACCTTTTTAGGTTTTAGAGGGGGGGGGTTTTTTTTTTAATTCCAAAAAAATTTTAAAAAATCCAAAATTTAAGAAAAAAAACTAATAAAATTTCCCTTTTTTTTTTTGGTTTTTAAACCTTTTTTTAAAAAAAAGGCCCAAGGGAAAAAGTAGGTCAAATCCAGTGGCCGCCATGGCCAACAGTCCACTAAACCTGCAGAGATCATACTACAATATTATGGGTCTTTAATTTAGAGCAGATGACCGTTAAGGCCCTGGCCTCTTGTTAAAACTTCTTCTCAAATCCACCAGGGGATTCAGCTCTACTTGCCTGAAATGATCCTGAGATGGTCCTGACCAAGTGTTGTTATTTATTGGGTCAGTCAGAAATCCAAGATGGCCACTATGGCCAACAGTGCCACTAAACCTGCTACAGAGAATGCATGCTACAATAGTATAAGGGTCTTTAATTTAGAGTCAGATGACCGTTAAGGCCCCTGAGCCTCTTGTTGATTTAGTCCATTTTCATCTCTGTTGTGTGCATTTTTATTTTTGACCTCAGGATTTTACAGCTGAAAGTCACTGACTCCTGAGATTTGATCCTACTTTCATTTACTGTCAGAATCAGTAGTTTCATTCTCTATTCAGTAAAAGTTATAATAACTCAACTGCATTGACTTGTTATTAGATTGAATACTATTATTCAATTAATTTGTGTTGTTTTTTGTTGATGAATGCAATATTTTTGCTCTAGTAAAATGTCGCCCGCACAATCTCCAGTTTGAGAAAAGTCCTCAAACTGGAGATCTCCAGTTTGTTAACATTTGATCTTTGACAGGTATGGTGCTGAATTTATTCTTCAAAGCTGAGTGAAGCTCAGAAATGCTACAAGCCTTCAACACTACATTGCTACACCTGACATTTCTGAAAATCAGGGTTATGTTCAGGGATCCACCCCATGTGATAAACAGTCATCTAATATTGGTCAATAATTAAAAAGATGAACTTTCAAAAACACGCTTGGCTTGTTACAAGATAGCTGTATATATAAGTTAATGTGGACATTGGATAAGGGGATTATTAAGTTTCAATACCTATTGGCCTTGAAATAGGTATTATGACCTATGATTCTGACAGTAAGCATCCATTATATTCAGATATAATGAAATCATGCGTGGTGCTGTTTGGCTAATATATCTACACAAGTGAATTTGAGCCTGATTGCTGAACCTTTAGTTTAGATTAATCACACTGAGAAATCATTTAGAAAAATATAAAATTCTTTTTGTGTTACCTGAAAAAAGCAGGCAACATACCGTATAGCAGGAAATTTTAGCGGGGCTTTAATTTGGCGATTTGGCGGGTCCGTATAAAGATAGCCAAAGTTGAACCCGTCAAATTTTAACACACTGCCAAATAAAAAGACGCAAACATTTCAATTTACCCACTAGTTTCTGTTCTGGCCGCCATTTACCTTTGATAACTCAAGAGAGTAACGACTGGTAGTAACGTTGGATGTTGCCTGGCAATTGTCGGCCAAAATGCCGATAGGTACATGCGAATAGCTAGTGAACAACTACTCACGATATATGTATAGCAACACAGTATGATATATATCGCATCATAATTAATTTTTGTGAAAACAAAGCCATCTACCCATAACCATTCAATGAACTGATGTTAACGCTTTTACGGTAGACTCATTGTTAAACTTACCTGTACGTATACACATCATACAATAGATGACCACTGCAATATCATACGGTTGATTAAATTATCTTTGTCTGTTGCTTGTACACATACTCATATAAACACTAATTTGACAAATCTACATGTATGTGTTCGTCTGAAATTTTTTGGTAATAGTTTCCGGTTTCGATACAGAGGATCGATAATACAACAAAACACCTAATAATTATCTATATATATCGGTAGGTAATATATATGCTTAACGCCAAATTAAAAACCCTAGATTTAAGGAAATCGCTAAATTTTAACCCGCCAAAATTTAACTTTCAGTTTTCATGACCAAATCGCCAAATTTATGACCGCTAAAATTTCCCGCTATACGGTATTGGTATCAATATGTCAGTGGCAGCGACGTCGGCGTCGGCACAGAGGTTTCCGTGATATAACTCAAGTTCCCTTTATAGTTGCCTTGGGCAGATTAAGCTCATACTTCATGCAGATCTTTCTTACCACAAGTGCTTTCTCGGGATTGCTTTTCAGGTCCAAAGATCAAGGTCACTGTTGCTAAAAAAATAAAAAGCCGTTTCCTTATGATAATTCTTTTACCTTGGATCATGCAATAAGTCTTGTAGTCACTCAACTTTCTGCACAGGCCACAGACACATTTCCATGGAATTCTTGTTAATAGATATCTAATGAATTTGAATTTTTTTGGTAGATGTGCTACAGCAGACGAACCGACCGAGGGCCCTAAAATTTGATGCCAGCTTGCACAAAGTGCTCAACTCGGAGCTTAAACACTTATACACGGCCGTGACTCGTGCACGTGTTAACGTGTGGATCTTTGACGAGGACCAGGAAAAAAGAGCTCCAATGTTTGAGTACTTCAAGGCTAGAAACTAGTCAAGATCCTTAACAGCACAGATGTAGATGAAGGTACTTTTTGTACTAGATAGTCATTCTCCAAATCAATTTTCATTCCCCCCACCACGTAAAGGAGAGGGCACAAAGCTGTAATGTTACCCATGTCTGCCTCTCCTGTGCAGTAATGTCCGTTTGCCTCTCATTGCATCCTGTCCTATACTGAAACTAAGTACTAATCATAACATCTAGTTCTAACGCCTGATCTCATTCTGGTTGTTACTGGTCAGTGTTAAACGGTCAATGATCAGAAATTACTTTTGACCCCTTCTGTACAGGATGCATTGTTACAAATAAATGGAGACATTTAAGTATTACAGGCATTTTGAAGTCGTTTCTATTAGGCCAAGTAAGCTTATGCCATGGTGTGGCATCCGCTGTCCATCCATCTTGCGTCAACTTTTCCTTTTAAACAACTTCTTCTCAATAACCATGAGCACAGAAACCTGATATTGGGTCTGTAGCATGCTGGGGTGAAAGGCTACCAAGTTTGTTCAAATGAATAACCTTGACCTACATTAAATGTCACCAGGGTCAAATAGACTTAAATCTTTAAACAAGCACTAGAACAAAATATTGAAATAAACCAAGCCTACTCTGGTATTTGAATAAAGTGGTAATCAACATAATATCTGCAGAAATCACCTAGATCAACATCAAAGCTGATATCAAAGTTGATGTAGAGTCAGGCGAGAGATACAGGCCCTTTGGGCCTCTTGTTAACATGGATTGAAATTATACCATATATACTTGAATTTTATATTGGCTGATGGGTAAGTTATGTATTGGATGAGTATTTTTGTCTTTCAACCCTATAGATAGTCCAGAAACCATTGGCGGCATGTTTGCAGAGGAGTCCAGTCCAGAAGACTGGATTCGACGTGGGGATGACTTCATGAAGCATGCTTTGTATGAAGTTGCTGCAAAGTGCTTCATTATGGGAGGTGACCATCAGCTACACAAAGTGGCCCTAGCTCATCAACAAGCTCTGAAAGCCTCTCGCACAAAGGACAGTCACCAGCACATGAGAGATGAGTTTCTCTTTGCTGCCGAGATGTTCCTGGACTGCAGTCTTCCATCACAGGCAGCTAAGTGTCTACAGAATGCCGGGGAGAGAGAGCTTGTTGCTCACTTGTTCGAGAAGATTGGCTGGGTAAGTACAAACAATTGTGAAAAGACAAAACCTTTAAATAAAAAAATCTGTTGAGATTTAGATACAATAGAGCTGAAGTGAATTAACATCATACAGGGACAGGTAACTGGAAAAAAAAGTAAACAAGGTTATGTTTATTGAAATGTTATAAATGAGAATGTTTTTCCATGATTGCTGAGCGTTATACAGGCTCAACAGGACTGTATGTAGCTGCGTTTGCACAGTGTCAAATGGTTGTTGTGTGGAAAATGTACTTTTTTTTTTGCATTGGGTGTCCAATTACACCGTAGTACCTTAAGGTCAAATCTATATTTACATAGGTGCAACATGTCCCTGTGTTACCTTACATGGGGACTAGACCCATGGCATAATGAATTTCTTAGCCATGTCTATGTAATAAAAATTTTATGAGTTCAATAATTTGATTCATGAGGCAAGTGATATAACATTAAATACTGTATACCTGGTATTTTTTTGCCCCAGGTTATTTTCGCCCTTAAGCAACACAAAAGATATTCGTTCCGTTTTAATTTCGCCCTAAACTACTTTTTATGGAGGCGTTTACGCCTGCCATATTACAATCACCTACGAGTTGTGACGTCACAATCTCTCACTTTCATTTTCGTTATATTTCCTTTCACAGTTCATTTTGTAGTTTCTTTCGGTTCATATATGATGTAGTTGAACTATATATACATTTATGAAAACTATCAAGACTACAATTAAGTGCTATTACATGAAAAAAGGTATATTCAGTATAAATTTCTCTTCGGCGGAAGCCCGGAATTTGAGACCTCTGGTGGTAATTTCTATAACTAGGGGTAATGATTCGCTTATACTATTAGTTCCAAGTATGAGGCACGTCATTGTAGTCCGTCATTCAAAGTAGATGTGCACAGAATGTATTAACTAGCTTATAATGTGTGAACATTCAGGAACTATTTGAATAAACAATAAGAATAATGTCTTGTAATACTACCGATCGATTTGCATCTTATCGAAATACTGTTGA
>NW_022980692.1:0-3298 GCF_902652985.1 Pecten maximus
TCTGGCGGTAAAACTTTTGGCGGTAGGAAGGTGTCGTTGACTTGCACAAATATTAAAAGAGATACGCCTGAAATATAGGTTCGTCTGTGTGTATATCATCCGTTTGATAAATAACTAGTCTAGACATTTCTCATAAAATGAAAACATGTTATTAATAGTTTTAAACAATCGGACCCGGGACGTACTTTATACTTACATTTTATATACATACAACATGTATACATTTGTACGTATCTGTTGAAATAAATACATATATATGATTAATTACAGATAATGGCGTTGTTACGATTGAAGTATTGCGTGTAAAAATGTAAATTGTTTAATTATGTACAGAAGTGTATGTTTAGGTAAAATATCCAAGTTCGTCCTAATTAAAGTAGAATGAAGATCACATAAGTGTACCTCGATATGGATTTATATAGGTTTTGCCTGATGTCCAATCATTTTGACTTTAACGTCTCGTCTATACTGATAGGCTGTATGGCCTAAAGTAAATAAAAAATTGAATCAAATGTGTTGAAATTAAAAATATGGATAAACCTGCTGTATACTGGGTGTTATATGTTCTTAAGAAACCTGTCATAAATGGTTACCTTATTTTTTTTATTTAAACTTATTGTTATTCATAACATACGACAATAACGTATCTTATCAAACGATGAACTGGTGCGTATGTGGCGTATTTAAAATGGGTTCTAACTATTCTGCAACATCCGACTTTGACAAGATTGTATTGGGTTCTGAACGATTTGATTGTGGACATAGGATCAATACATCGATCAGTTGTGTGTACTTTTCTTCGGTAGTAAACATATCTCGTTCTCACTGGAAAATCATAGCTATAAACTTCCAACGTACAGTACATGTACAAGATGTATATAACCGGCGTGTGGGACAACCCTCGCTTGGCAGACGGGATATTCGCAGGAATTACAAGATATTGAAGCTTTCAATTAACTTTTAAAAACATGTACCGTATATATTTTATCAAACTTCGCGATTATGTTCAATGTACAAACATATAATTGTCAATGGAAATAAATACAGAAACAATAATCGGTAATTTCGAACAGCATATTTACAAAATTGTACATTTTATACATGTACAAGTACATGTAATTAAGATCTAGAATATCTTCAAATGCTGTGTGATTTCCGATAAATAATTCTGCCAATAGAACTTTAAAGCACATTTTTTCCCACATATTTCAGAATAATAATTTTGATAATAATATTTCATATTAATTTTGCTGAATAACATATGCTTTAGCTGTTTTTAAATCACTCCCTCTTATGAGAAAGATATACAGTCGAACCCGGTTAGATTGAAATGCTCGGGGAATGAAAAAATACTTCAAATTAACCGGTTTCAATATAACCGGATCCAGCCTTTTGCCGAATATTTCAGTACCGCGCTACGGTCAAACAACACCTATTGTTCAATATAGTTGATTTACTTAGTCAGTATTTACAATCGGTTCAAAATGATATAGTTTCAACAGTTTATTAAAAATAATGTTAAGTTCGACGGGAGAAGTCTTCGACTGTTGTTTGTTTTTGTTTATGTTGAGTTCGAATTCGCGGACACACGTGAGAACAGTTTCCGGTACATCCGGGCTAATTTCCAAGAAACTACCGTCTGAAATCAGACATGTGCGTCGATGATAGATGAATTTTCACGAATTTTTTGAGGGTCGTTGTCAATATCACTGTTCTGGTTACGTTGTTTATCATTTTCTGTCGAATCCCTAAGAATGGCCTCGTCATTCGTAATTGTCTCGGGTGTAGTTAAATGAGAGTCGAATTTAGATGATATATTAGTAGCAGAAGCCAAAATAAGCTGTGTCCCTCGAGGTATATTCTATAAACAAATACAGATTCATGCTCATAACGAACGCATTTAATGATTAAAAGTCACAATATATTTGTATTGTGTAAATCAGAATTTCATATTTACCTATCTATTGATCGGACGCACGTACCGTAACGGCCGGTAATTATATAATCTAAGCTAGTCGTGGCGACTTTCAATTTAAGCGGTACATAAACAATGGTTTAGCATTGCCAGGGGCAATAATTTCCTTTCAAATAAAGCGATATTTCAAATAAACCGATTTCAAAATAACCGATGAAAACAATACAAAGACAAAGAAGGCATTTGGACGGGGATTTTATTTCACTTCAAATTAAACGATATTTCAATATATCCGATTTCAAATTAAGTGGGTTCGACTGTATATTTTTATCTAGATATTCTTTATGTAAAATGTCATGCTTCAAAAGCTATATGTTGGTAAAATATTAAAAGGAACACTAATACCCCAGTTCCCGTCATCATTCATGAACTTACTAAAATATCATCAAAAATTCATACTGAAATCACACTTTGAATTCTTTAAATGAATGAAAACGGAGAATTTTTAAAATACTATGAAGTTGAAATTCAAATTAATCTGTTAAACCAACAAGGTTTATCAAAACAAGGTTATGAAGAAATTAAGGAACAATTCATAAGCAAATATAGACAAACCAGATTATGCGAAATGCACAAAACAGTACGCTCGTTAGATATTTTGATAGGGTAAATATCAATATAGGCAAATATATTATCTAATGAAAGTGACGGAACACAAGTCCGCTCGAGCGGGTCCGCTACATGTCCGCTCGAGCGGGTCCGCTACAAGTCCGCTCGAGCGGGCCCGCTACAAGTCCGCTCGAGCGGGTCCGCTACAATCCGCTCGAGCGGGTCCGCTACAAGTCCGCTCGAGAGGGCTTGAGCGGACATGTAGCGGACCCACGTGAAGCCCGCTTAAAGCCCGCTCGAGCCCGCGCCCGAACCCGCTCAAGCCCGCTCGAAGCCCGCTGCAATCCCGCTGCAATCCCGCTGCAAACCCGCTCAAATTCTGAGCGGATGGCTGCGCGGATCAACGCTCTGTGATCGTTTGAGTACCAAATCACCCTCCTCGTACTGTAAGGAGGGTGACATGTAGAGAAGGTGACATGTAAGGAGGGTGATATGTAAGGAAGGTGACATGTAAGGAAGGTGACATGTAAGGAAGGTGACATGTAAGGAATGTGATATGTAAGGAAGGTGACATGTTAGGAAGGTGACATGTAAGGAGGGTGACATGTAAGGAAGGTGACATGTAAGGAGGGTGACAGTAAGGAGGGTGACATGTAAGGAGGGAGTGCATGTAGGTGCATGTAAGGAGTGCCATGTAGGGGGTGGTGTACTGTAGGAAGGTGACTTAAGGAATTGAGAGTGAATTAGAAGGTGACATTAGGTATAGGAGGTGAA
>NW_022980692.1:3798-24660 GCF_902652985.1 Pecten maximus
TGTGAGAGTTACATCATGCATATAGAATTTGAATACCTGCTCACAAAGGCAGATAACTCTGCTTTATTAAAAGACAGAATATACAACTCGAAGCCTTTATGTCTTTTGAGGATTCACCAATATTTTGATGGAAAAGAAAATGGAAAAAAATAAAATGGAAAAAGAGTCTATTCATGAAATAGATTAATTTCAGTGTACAGTCTGAAACGGGATACAAGTCCTTTTGTAAAGCACCAAATCAATTAATGAAATCTTCTGCAAGCGTTTTTGTGTTTTATCTTTGAAGAGATAAGGCAGGGTTTTATTAGAGAGAAAAAAGACACAGCTAGTTGTCTGTGAATGTCCTGAAACATTTAAAAATGTGAGATTAATCTTTTTCACAGTGCATACCTAAGCTTAGTTTACAGGGGAATTATAAGAAGTGACTCTAAAATCAATTTGTGATTTTATTTTAGGTGTCTGAACCATTCATGGCATTGTTGGCTTATCATTCTCAGAAATGTGAATGATTATTGCCTTTATTCAGGTTAGACATGAATATTTCAAATATTAGCTATCTGCTACTGTCTAACTATATTGCAATATACACGTCATAAATGTGGTCACACGATTGTTTCAGTTACAAAAAGCATACTGGCAGAATTGAAATTCTTCTGTCCGTAAGGAAATTTAATTTGATATTTTTCTCTTATTTTCTCATAAATATGAGTTATGTGATTGTATAGATTCTTATTCTAGTCCATTTATTATGGAATTGATTAGATTTAATTAATGTGATATGTCCCCTCCTGAAGGCTTTTGACAAATCAAATTATTGAACTTTTGTTAAATTTAATTACAATGGCACTCACATGTAAGATCCTCTATTAGATGGAAGCATATGATGTTTTCCAAGGACAATTAAATTTTCAGCAAAACAGGACTGGCCTTGGGTCAACATGCATTTGTATCTCCGCAAGACAATTAAGGTTACCAAAAATGTTTCATTATACCTAAATAGAACAATACCAGAGCTATTGAAGTTATAGAATTAATGATGGTACGTATACGTATTTATCTTTATTTAATGATGGTACGTATACGTATTTATCTTTATTTAATGATGGTACGTATACGTATTTATCTTTATTTAATGATGGTACGTATACGTATTTATCTTTATTTAATGATGGTACGTATACGTATTTATCTTTATTTAATGATGGTACGTATACGTATTTATCTTTATTTAATGATGGTACGTATACGTATTTATCTTTATTTAATGATGGTACGTATACGTATTTATCTTTATTTAATGATGGTACGTATACGTATTTATCTTTATTTAATGATGGTACGTATACGTATTTATCTTTATTTAATGATGGTACGTATACGTATTTATCTTTATTTAATGATGGTACGTATACGTATTTATCTTTATTTAATGATGGTACGTATACGTATTTATCTTTATTTAATGATGGTACGTATACGTATTTATCTTTATTTAGTTCAGCTACTTCAGACTATCACTATTATTAGGTAATTTTTCCAACTAAAAAAAATCCATTTCCAAATTAATCTGTCCCATTTATCTTAATTGGCATGATTGAATAACTATTATCGGTGATTTTGTTGTAAAGTATTTTCAAACCCTGGAAGAGGAAATTTCAATCCTATCGAATAACTTCATTGGCAAAAAATTTTTTTAATTCAAATCATGAATGCACACTTGGTAAGGTTATTTACTCTAATAAGTTTGAGACTTCAAGTATAGACATTGAAAAAATACTTTTAAAGTTAAACAATTGGTCAAACATAGGTTTTGTCAAAATTAGGTCAAACAAAGGTTTTGTCAATGTAAGATCAAACAACGGTTCTGTGAAAGAAAGGACAAACATAGGTTCTGTCAAAGTTTGGTCAAAAGTAGGTTCTGTCAAAGTAAGGTCAAACATAGGTTCTGTTAACTCTTTCCGTACTCACGACGACTACAGACGTCACAAAACCGTGCTCTTGTATCCTTCATGACGACTACACACGTCACAATTAACATGCCTTCCATCCTTTGTGATGACTCAAATCGTCGTTAAACATCGCGAAAGATGTTGATATTACTTGCTGGTTTAGCATAGTCATACGAAGGAATTGACACGGAAATGATGTTTTTAAGAAATAAAAAGCAATGTAAATATTGTATTGATGGTATATTTTACGTACCAGAAGCATATTCATTCGTTAAGATTGTCTATTTCAAAGAATTCCGCCGGTTCATGCCGAGTTGTTTACATAGCTACAAAATGGCGGCCTCAAATTTACTTTCGTTTTCTGCGAGATTGTTGAGGTGTTAAACACAATACAACAATTAAAAACGATAATATATATATAATTGAGTAACGTTCATCATCAAAATAAGTAAGAAATACGTAAAATATTTTTACACACCGAAAAAACAATGTTTTGGCTGCGTGATTTCTTGCACACGTGTGACACATGTGCCGATCAACATGTCATTTCCCGCGATTCTGCCTGGTGATTTCACCGTATTTTAAAGGAAAAATTGGGTAAAATAGTTTCCGTACTCAGTACTTGTTCCATATGATAAACTTCATTTAATATTAAGCATTATACAACAGTAAAAGATCAGTAAAAGATCGTTTTATCGACGTCTGATGTGATAGCCATATGCTCCAATACACAAAGGACCTACCCAGCATTCACTTCCGGTAGCGACCTCGAAATTTGAATGAGTACGTAAAGAGTTAAGGAAAGGCCAAACAAAGGTTCAGTCAAAGTAAGGTCAAGCATTATAGGTGAAGTAAGGTCAAACAAAGGTTCTGTCAAAATTAGGTCAAACATCTGTTCTGTCAAAGTTAGGTCAAACATAGGTTCTGTTAAAGAAAGGTCAAACATAGGTTCTGTCAAAGTGAGGTCAAACATTAGCATAGGTTCTGTCAAAGTTTGGTCAAACATACGTTCTGTCAAAGTAAGGTCAAACATAGGTTCTGTCAAAATTAGGTCAATTACCTACTAACTATAGGTTCTGTCAAAGTTAGGTCAAACAAAACAAAATCATTCTTTTTTGTTTTTTCATTGTCCTATAACTAGTGTGATAAGTCCACACCATATTTTCAGTTGAAAGTTCTATATTCTGGTCACGTTGGATTCTTAATTAGAGCATACAGACAAGTTTGAAATATAAAGTACCAAAGAAATGAGGAAAATAAAATAATGAACACTGTGCTATAATTTTAGTGTGGGAAGTATGTACTTTAGGAAGTGGGGAGGGATTGGATCGCTTTGATATATTGTAATGTCTATGTACTTTAGGAAGTGGGGAGGGATTGGATCCCTTTGATATATTGTAATGTCTTTGTACTTTAGGAAGTGGGGAGGGATTGGATCCCTTTGATATATTGTAATGTCTATATACTTTAGGAAGTGGGGAGGGATTGGATTCCTTTGATATATTGTAATGTCTTTGTACTTTAGGAAGTGGGGAGGGATTGGATCCCTTTGATATACGTGTATTGTAATGTCTATGTACTTTAGGAAGTGGGGAGGGATTGGATCCCTTTGATATATTGTAATGTCTTTGTACTTTAGGAAGTGGGGAGGGATTGGATCGCTTTGATATATTGTAATGTCTATGTACTTTAGGAAGTGGGGAGGGATTGGATCCCTTTGATATATTGTAATGTCTATGTACTTTAGGAAGTGGGGAGGGATTGGATCGCTTTGATATATTGTAATGTCTATGTACTTTAGGAAGTGGGGAGGGATTGGATCCCTTTGATATATTGTAATGTCTTTGTACTTTAGGAAGTGGGGAGGGATTGGATCCCTTTGATATATTGTAATGTCTATGTACTTTAGGAAGTGGGGAGGGATTGGATCCCTTTGATATATTGTAATGTCTATGTACTTTAGGAAGTGGGGAGGGATTGGATCCCTTTGATATATTGTAATGTCTATGTACTTTAGGAAGTGGGGAGGGATTGGATCCCTTTGATATATTGTAATGTCTATGTACTTTAGGAAGTGGGGAGGGATTGGATCCCTTTGATATATTGTAATGTCTTTGTACTTTAGGAAGTGGGGAGGGATTGGATCCCTTTGATATATTGTAATGTCTATGTACTTTAGGAAGTGGGGAGGGATTGGATCCCTTTGATATATTGTAATATCTTTGTACTTTAGAAGTAGGGATTGGATCACTTTGATATATTGTAATGTCTATGTACTTTAGGAAGTGGGGAGGGATTGGATCCCTTTGATATATTGTAATGTCTATGTACTTTAGGAAGTGGGGAGGGATTGGATCCCTTTGATATATTGTAATGTCTTTGTACTTTAGGAAGTGGGGAGGGATTGGATCGCTTTGATATATTGTAATGTCTATGTACTTTAGGAAGTGGGGAGGGATTGGATCCCTTTGATATATTGTAATGTCTATGTACTTTAGGAAGTGGGGAGGGATTGGATTGCTTTGATATATAGTAATGTCTTTGTACTTTAGGAAGTGGGGAGGGATTGGATCCCTTTGATATATTGTAATGTCTATGTACTTTAGGAAGTGGGGAGGGATTGGATCCCTTTGATATATTGTAATGTCTATGTACTTTAGGAAGTGGGGAGGGATTGGATCCCTTTGATATATTGTAATGTCTTTGTACTTTAGGAAGTGGGGAGGGATTGGATCCCTTTGATATATTGTAATGTCTATGTACTTTAGGAAGTGGGGAGGGATTGGATCCCTTTGATATATTGTAATGTCTATGTACTTTAGGAAGTGGGGAGGGATTGGATCCCTTTGATATATTGTAATGTCTATGTACTTTAGGAAGTGGGGAGGGATTGGATCGCTTTGATATATTGTAATGTCTATGTACTTTAGGAAGTGGGGAGGGATTGGATCCCTTTGATATATTGTAATGTCTTTGTACTTTAGGAAGTGGGGAGGGATTGGATCCCTTTGATATATTGTAATGTCTATGTACTTTAGGAAGTGGGGAGGGATTGGATCCCTTTGATATATTGTAATATCTTTGTACTTTAGAAGTAGGGATTGGATCACTTTGATATATTGTAATGTCTATGTACTTTAGGAAGTGGGGAGGGATTGGATCCCTTTGATATATTGTAATGTCTATGTACTTTAGGAAGTGGGGAGGGATTGGATCCCTTTGATATATTGTAATGTCTTTGTACTTTAGGAAGTGGGGAGGGATTGGATCGCTTTGATATATTGTAATGTCTATGTACTTTAGGAAGTGGGGAGGGATTGGATCCCTTTGATATATTGTAATGTCTATGTACTTTAGGAAGTGGGGAGGGATTGGATTGCTTTGATATATAGTAATGTCTTTGTACTTTAGGAAGTGGGGAGGGATTGGATCCCTTTGATATATTGTAATGTCTATGTACTTTAGGAAGTGGGGAGGGATTGGATCCCTTTGATATATTGTAATGTCTATGTACTTTAGGAAGTGGGGAGGGATTGGATTGCTTTGATATATTGTAATGTCTTTGTACTTTAGGAAGTGGGGAGGGATTGGATCCCTTTGATATATTGTAATGTCTTTGTACTTTAGGAAGTGGCGAGGGATTGGATCGCTTTGATATATTGTAATGTCTATATACTTTAGGAAGTGGGGAGGGATTGGATCCCTTTGATATATTGTAATGTCTATGTACTTTAGGAAGTGGGGAGGGATTGGATCCCTTTGATATATTGTAATGTCTATATACTTTAGGAAGTGGGGAGGGATTAGATCCCTTTGATATATTGTAATGTCTATGTACTTTAGGAAGTGGGGAGGGATTGGATCGCTTTGATATATTGTAATGTCTTTGTACTTTAGGAAGTGGGGAGGGATTGGATCCCTTTGATATATTGTAATGTCTATGTACTTTAGGAAGTGGGGAGGGATTGGATCGCTTTGATATATTGTAATGTCTATATACTTTAGGAAGTGGGGAGGGATTGGATCGCTTTGATATATTGTAATGTCTATGTACTTTAGGAAGTGGGGAGGGATTGGATCCCTTTGATATATTGTAATGTCTTTGTACTTTAGGAAGTGGGGAGGGATTGGATCCCTTTGATATATTGTAATGTCTATGTACTTTAGGAAGTGGGGAGGGATTGGATCACTTTGATATATTGTAATGTCTATGTACTTTAGGAAGTGGGGAGGGATTGGATCCCTTTGATATATTGTAATGTCTTTGTACTTCAGGAAGTGGGGTTGGATTGGATCGCTTTGATATATTGTAATGTCTTTGTTTGTTGATTTTACCAAAATCTAGATTGATTAGCTATTTGGGAGTCTATCCACTAAAATGTTTATTGGTGTTTCGTAAAACCCAATATCCATATAAGTTGGTATATGAACTGGTCATTTGCGATGTTTACTATGCAGCGTAAGGTCGCTAAGAAACAGTCCGGTTTATACTGCCCTATAACCTTTATCATACCCTTGTTCTACTTATTAAATCAACAGACATCGACTTTCTCTTGACTTCCTATTCCTTTGCCAATTAACGTACCAATTCCTAAGCTGCAATCTCCGCTAGGCTTATAAATATATGGGTCTTGTTCTCCTCCAGCTTGTCCGTCCTTGGTCGTGACCTCCTCCTCCCCCATGGCCAACACAATGCTGATTGACATTATCAGAATAGAGACAAAACTTGATGAGCTTTTCATTTTCTCTTCTTATCTGTCATTACATGGATGAGTTCCTGTGAAGCTAATCTAACAAAATGTTGGCGTCATGGAAAGTAAAATTGGGATGCTATAACTTTTCTATTGAGTGACTTTGAAGCAATCAAAGATGAAAATCAACCTTATGGAAGCCATTCGTTAGTTAGTCCTGAAACAAACATTGATGGATGCTATGAAATGTAAACATGACTGAGTCTAATTTGGGTTTGGTTATCATAGCCATCTATGGACGAAGCCTATTTGAATGGCTGATGCGGAGAGATTGCTGATGTGGGCGACAGGCACTGGTCACCGATAGACTCGACTCCACTGACGCTAACGACTGTTTGATCAGATCACAGACCTGATTACCAGTGCTGATTGCTGATAAGCGGTGTGTGCCCGAGTTTTGTATTACTGCATTTGGTGTAAGCAGAAATAGTCATGATAAATTTAGTGTACATAATCAGTCCAGAGTTTTAGCTAATACACCGCCACATTTTCTCTGAAGAAAATCTGATAATTGAAATTTGAGAAACCGAGATTTCAACATTGAAATATAGAATGATCAAAGCAAATTGTTAGTGTCATCATTTTTTCTCACAGGATGTTATGTAACTCTAAACATACTGTATACATGGTATTTTTCGCCCCAGGTTATTTTCACCCTTGAGCAACACAAAAGATATTCGCCCCGTTTTAATTTCGCCCTAAACTACTTTTAAGAATGGTCTTTTCCTCGTTTACAATCGGAAAATTCCGTTCGGAATTCTCGATACAATTGCACTCGGAACACTCGGGATTTATCGAGTTCCCCCATTTTCTTTTCTTTGCATATCCCGCTGATGTGTGAAATGTAATCAGGTGTGAAATATACAACGTTTACCTGTGTTCAGATTTACTTTTAGCCTATATTGATTCAAATAGTATCAGGTATGCATGGTCGATTTTAAGCAAACACGATGAGTTGTAAGTTCACAGTGCCGTGACTAATTACTGACCAATGTTTTCTTTTGTTCATTTGTCATCGATGGAAGCACAAGCGACGGTGAACTCATAAAATCTGCTTTTCACAATGGCAAGAATTTGATGCTATTTTTTGTGTGCATCATTTTAAAAAATGACTGGATTTTTAAAGTTACTTAGTATTTATAGTGTGTTTTTTTTTAGATAAAATATACTAAACCTAGTTCGCCGTCTTAGCCCATATTCTCGATTTATCTCAATGTGATATTGCAAAGAGGTATGGTTGTTTTCCGCTTATTCTGACCTAGGCCACGTACAGCGATAGTCTGGGCTAAAAATACAGGTAAAACATAGCATGTGACCCCAGTGATTCCCACCGTGCCAATATAGATCGTCATGGTCCATTGGCGCGCTGTGTTGTGAATGGATGTATGTAGTCAATCAATACCATATGAAATAAAGTTAAATTGACATGTTAAATAGGAACTTTACACTACTCATCCATGTAATAATTATATGCCTGTTGTCGAAGCTGCAGTTCATTTACATTTTACTTTGAATGATACGGAGTAAATCGGTTATGATTTCACTCAGGCTTTTTTAATCCAAGTGAATTTTTTTTTATCTCAACATTTCTGGTATTATTTTTAGAAATATAACAAAATATGAATATGATATATCTTGGTGATTCGAACTCTGAACCTTCGGGTTGCTAAGCAATGGTTCTACCATATGAGCTATGCGGACTTCCGGCAATGTGGAGTTAATGTTATCACTTAAGTCAGTCTAGTTAATGCTAAATTTAAAATATTTTATCAACTACGTTTTTTCAATTTTTCGATACCAGCGCATCAGAGGACCACCTTTTGATACATAGAATAAAATAAGACATTGTAAAAGTTGGTCTTCCAATGCGCTCTATGTCAAAAATGATACGAATGCGGGAAAAACCCCCTCGAAAGTTGCAAATAGCCTGATGATGCAACTTTACGGTCATTTGATCATATAACGATTGCAATGAACAAACAAATTTTTCGCAAATAATAATTAGTATATGTTATAGATTTAAGGTTTGTATTCAAAAACTGAGTTTTAAACATTTATTTTTTTGATTTTGAAAACGGTCACCGTTAGGTCGAAACAGGCCAATATGCGCCATACCTCTTTACATGGCCTAGATTTTATTTCACATGCATAGATGGGAATAAAACAATGAATTATTTTATAAAAGTGTAAATATGTAATATGTGCTGCTTGTGATTGTATAGAATAAAACACATTTGAAAAGTACAAGGATATGTTTTGGATCCGACTACAATTAGCCTATGTACAATAACTTGTAAATCCTGCAATAGACCACTTTCACATTAAAGTACGCATGCGCCGTAACCTATACTACGACAGGGACGCTGAACGAAATCTCGCGTGACTATCCGTTACTTGCATTTGAGGGGGCAAGCGAAAAAGTATGGCAGAGGCCAGGCCTATGTAATGGGCGGTCATGATCATTGTTCTGTGTATGGATGTAGTAACCGTAGATCAAAGAATTCAGTAGTATCGTTTTTTAGATTCCCTGTAAATGCACATCGGAGAAGATTGTGGAAAGTTGCCAGTCAGCGTGACGAAAAAACTTTAAGAATTACTGAGCACACGAAGGTGTGTTCAGTCCATTTTGTCACAGGTAAACCGTCGAAAGACTCCAAACATGTTGACTTTGTGCCTACTCTTAAACTGCACAAACGTGAGATAAGTGCTAAATGCAGAACATCTTCTACCAGTAAAAAGATCTCAGAATGGACGACTTCAGTTGAGAAAGGACATAGTGTATCGGCTAATGTTACAACACCTGGGAAAAGATGCCGGCGGCGCCTGGCCCCATACCAGGTACCTGACATTGGAAGTGAAGTTCAAATTCCGTTACCCGAGACCGCAAAACAGGTAATTATAATCACGTTACACTTCACAACACCCAGTTATTGTTTATGAAAAAAGACTACAAAGCTGGCATATATATGTTCACTCTGTTGCTTTTAATTTTAACAAAGTACACACAATATTAATTAGTAGAACCATTAAACACCATCAATCAATTATATTAATATAGTTTATGTTACATAACTAACATGACTACTATCTTACAGCCTTGTAATTGTTGAATGATAAAATTTTTAAATATTTATCTTACTATTCTTACATCAATGAATTAATTATCAAGATGTTTCATATGTTCAAGAATTTACCACTTTATCTCTATGCAGGGGTGGATCCAAATTTTTTTATCAAGGGGGGTGGGGTTGCAACTTTGGGATTTTTATCAAGGGGGGGGGGGGGGCAATTATAACAGTCGTCATAAGAATTTTTTTGAAATGCTTCGTTCCTCTTTTACACATTTTGTTTATAGTTTGCAAAGGTGGGGGGTGGTACATATTAAACCTGCTAGGCTTCTGTTACTTATTAAGGTATATTTCTGAACATTTAAGACTTTGTTCTGTCATATTGAGGTAAACTTATTTTTGTATTTTCAGTTTCCAGTTCCCTTGACCGAAATACCCGAGGAATCCTACTTTATTGATAGTCAAGACCATGCATACAATGCGAGCTGGACAAGTGCACATGCACCTTATAATGGACAACGCCCATCCACCATCTGTGAAGCTGGAACACAAGTCCCAAAAATTGTGACATCAGATGTATCATCACAGACATGTAGCAATGTATTAAGTGACTCCGTTTTACTTAAGCAGAAAGATTCATATATACAAACACTCAAGAAACATATACACAGGCTTGAGGACCAGATTGTAAATCAACCCTCATCATTTACAGCTAAGTCCATGTTGACAAATGATAAAAGTGTGCAGTTCTGGACAGGACTACCAAACAAAGGTGTTTTTGATTCCCTGTTTCAGTACCTAAAAGGGAAAGCTCAGAATTTGAGATATGATCGTGGGAATGTGTCGGTTTCAAATAACAGTAGTGATTTGAAAGTAAAACCAGGGAAAAACAGGAAAATAAGTTTGGAAAATGAGTTTTTTGCTGTATTGGTGCGATTACGTGTAAAACTTCTCCTTACGGATATTTCTCAACGCTTAGGCATATCAGAGGCCCATTTCTCTAAAATATTTTCCACATGGGTTCGCTTCCTCAGATTGGAATTGTCAGAACTAATGCGGTTTCCCTCTTTGCGTGAGATACAGCAAAATCTACCTCCTCAGTTTTCTAGGTATCCAAATACTAGAGTGATAATTGATTGCACTGAAATCCATGTTGAAAAACCATCATCTTTGAAAGCTCAGCGACAGACTTGGTCTAATTACAAACATAACAACACCTATAAGGCACTAGTAGGAATAACTCCAGATGGAACTGTTTGCTTTCTTTCAAACTTATATGGGGGGTGTGCTTCTGACAAAAAGATAACTAGAGAGTGTGGTATTGTCGGTGAACTTGTTTCTGGGGACTGTGTAATGGCTGACCGTGGCTTTGATATAGCGGACTTACTAAATCCTAAAGGAGTGCAACTCAACATTCCCCCATTTCTCCACGCAAAGGATGGACAGTTGACACCAGAACAAGTTGAAGAAACTCGTAGGATTGCCGAAGTTAGAATTCATGTGGAAAGGGCTATACAGAGAATAAAATCTTTCCAGATTCTTCAGGGAACTATACCACTATCTCTCCATGATCTAGTAGAAGACATATTCTTGACATGTGCTATTTTAACAATTTTTCAAACTCCCATAATTAAAACCAGTTGTGATTGAATTCATTCATTTAGGAATGTTTTTTATATATCTAATGAACAAATGAAAATCTTGGATGAAATGTTAAAACTAGAAGACATTATAAGTGATCCATGATTTTTGTGTTGCACATCTAAATCAAACACAAATGTTACTTCAAAATAATATTTAATGTGAATATTTAGTGTTCATAATCAATATATACATGTACAAGGAAATTCTATATATATATGCAGTAAATGTACTACCAGCATTATAAACTCTAATAATATTTCATATTCTGTCAATATTGATTGTCGCTATTACAGTTACTGAGAACCAAGGTCAGGCTTTACAATATTCATCAAAATTTGAATATTTATATTATATCTCTGTATGTTTTGCTGATACTAAGCTTTGCGAATTATAAATGATTCATAAAATTCTTAAGTGTTTTTTTAATATTTACATTTCTGGTAAACACTTCAATCATCTGACTGCTATACATGTGTACAGTGAACTTTCTTTACATGGATAATTACAGTATTTACAATTCATTTAAAATAGCAAGGGTTTTAGAAACAAAACTGCATTTTCCACAAATAAATCCTCTATTCTCATCAGTAATAATGAAAAATAGTCCATGTAAAGAGATATTACTGAACATGTTACAATACAAAACATATGCTATATATGCTCAGTTCTGGATTGTTAAAGTCATTCTAACACTATGAATATGTAAGAAATATAAATTGATTACTCCAACACTAATGGCTCATTGCCATATATCACTGAAGGATATACAATTTCTGGAAGGACAGCATTGTTATAGAAATATTCAAGTTTTGGAAGATACTCCATCCAGAGATCTTCATCAAAATCTACAGTTTCCACAAATATTTCATTCTTTGTACACAAGACAAAATCACACAGGGATATTCCATACACCGCCATTTGTCCGATAACTTGTGTGTAATATGCATGTTTCCTATTAAGGGTGACCTGTGCATTTTCATCAAATTTCAGGCACGGTAAAACTTTGCAAGCTTCATGAATAGTTTTGTCCCATGTTGACAAGGGATTTTTTAGCTCGATTACTACCATTCCTCTAACGGGATCTTCCAGAATGCGGTCTGCGGATGCTCCTAAAAAGGGATGTTCCTTGTGAATTCGAAATCCAACTTCCTTCGCTAAACAACGATTTCCCGTTTTGTTTTGTAAATCTGCGAGATATCGCTCGATAGCCTGACCTTCGGCATCAAGCCCAAACTTCATGGCTGCTTTTTTCACAGAGCTTCCATAACCAAGTAGCTTTTTTAACAAACATGTTGGATTTGTTGTCGACCTCCTTTTAACCACAGAATGAAAATTTGATGCAGTGATTCTAACTGATCGGACCTGGTGCCATAAGGCTGATTTTGATTGAGACATAGTTTTGGAATCAATTTCTTTAATGTCTTCATCAGAAACATGCAGTTTTTTCTTAAAATCCTCACATGCGTCTTTGATATCTTTCAAACTTGGAGGATGTACATTAATGAAATGTGTACTGATTGTACTTTTTGATGGACTTTCCCATACCAAAAAAAGGTACAAAAAAGTTATACTTTTTTAGGTACAAAAAAGTTATAACTTTTGATGCTAGATTGGAACCATGTTTAAACAGCGGTTCCAATCTAGTACTAAAAAGTTATAACTTTTGATAACTTTTCTGTACCTAAAAAAAGTTATAACTTTTATTAGGTACAAAAAAGGTATAAAAAAGGTACAAAAAAGGTATAAAAAAGTTACATTTCACACAAAAATAGGTATAATTTAGGTACTAAAAAGTTAAAAAAAAGTTATAACTTTTTCTAGGTACTAAAAAGGTACAGAAAAGGTATGAAAAAGGTACAAAAAAGTTATAACTTTTTCTAAGTACTAAAAAGGTACAGAAAAGGTATGAAAAAGGTACAAAAAAGTTATAACTTTTTCTAGGTACTAAAAAGTTACAAAAAAGGTACTAAAAAGGTACAGAAAAGGTATAAAAAAGGTACAAAAAAGTTATAACTTTTTCTAGGTACTAAAAAGTTAAAAAAAAGTTATAACTTTTTCTAGGTACTATAAAGGTATGAAAAAGGTACAAAAAAGTTATAACTTTTTCTAGGTACTAAAAAGTTACAAAAAAGGTACTAAAAAGGTATGAAAAAGGTACTGAAAAGGTACAAAAAAGGTATAGAAAAGTTACAGAAAAAGTATGGAAAAAGTACAGAAAAATATAAAAAGATTTTGCTTCAGAATGTTTTTTTATCCAGAAATATACTTATTAAATACATGTCTTTCAGACCAATGAATTACTATTCATAAAACATCACGGAAATCTCCTTTCACTTTGCACATTTTCTTGAAAGACTAACAAAAGCACTATTTTTCGTCCTCATGGAAAGCTTTATTTCGAATAACAGACTCCTTCCATGGATGAACGCAGCAGTCATGTACTATTACACTGTCATACTCCTGCTCCTGTACAAGGCATTATCCACTATGTTTCTTTAGTATATATATATTATAACTACCGTTTAATGTAAACATAAAACCAACATGTCATCAAGAATTAAGTATTTTTACTGCATAACACAGCACTCTAACTGGACTGTTATTAATACACATTGTATTGTATACTATATAAAATGTGTTAGCTGTTTGAGGCATTGTTACACAGGAAAGAAAAAAGTCTGAAATAATGTAAATGTTCCTCTTCTGGGATCCTTTCCTCGAGATTTGACTGACAATACTGCAAGAACACTGATTTTTCCAGGAGCTGATCAGGGTTCTTCTTGGGATTGACACTCTATAGTCCATCAAAAAGAAAAGAAAACAAAACAGTTAGTGATCTATTTACATATTGTAACGCTGGTTTCGGTGTAATAACTTAATAACTAGGACAGGCTGAGAGTTAATTGGGTTATTATAATTTATTAACTAGAACACTGAAAATTTAAAGGACCCCATCAATTTCATCATGAGGCAATAAATAATATATATCTCCCATAATCATCAAGAACCCATCTGCCTAAATCACCGAGTAATATTGGTTGGAATTATATTGAAACAAAATCTGACCTTGGCCTTTGACCAAGTGACCTTGACCTTTGGTCAGTTGACTCCATGCATTATTATAATGTTTAATTCTGACCAACTTTGCTTTAGCCTTGAAACAAAATATTTAATCAGTGAAAAAACGCAAAATTTGACCTTGACCTTGTCAGTTTACACCTAGTTTAATTCCAACTAAATTTGCTTCATCATGCCAAAACAAAATATTGATGAAAAGAAAAAAAAATTACCTTGACCTTTCAATCTAATGACCTTCATGAGCTTTGACCCTGGGTTTTGACATAATTTTGTGAACTGTACCTGGCCCAATTCGTGTAAATTTGTCAATAAATTCTAGAATTATTAGACAGCAGCAAAATTAGAGGGCTGGGAGACAGAAGTAATTACTATAGGCTAACAAACACAACTTATCATGTCAAATCAAAAAGAAGATACCCCCAGAGATATCATGTAATTGTATGATTATTATATAAATATCAATTTTATATATATCATATATACAAGACTGTTCTTTAGCCTAAGAAGGAAGAGAAAAGTGATTCCCAAATAAGGAATCACTTTTCTCTTCTTCTAGATCGTATTAATTTGAAAACAGAAGCCTAAAATGTTTCTTTTGAATAAGATCCACAAATAACTTTCTGAGAAACTTCAAAATTATAAAATTCAAAATGACAGCCTGTCAGCCATCTTGCATTGCATACAAGCTAATATATTGGGGGCGGGGATGATCAACTTAAAAGGGAAACTGATGGTGAGAGTAATCAATGTGTGTTAATTCAGCAATAAAACATTTTAAATGAATTCACATAAAATAAAAGAAGAAAGATTCTTCTCAAATTTTCCAATGGTCTATGTATAATAAATAAAATGTGCTAAAATTGTATATAGATTTTACTTTGTAGATCTATTTTAAATACGTATACTTTGACAAATTTTCAATTAGGACTTTATTTTATTGGATTTCCTTGAAATTTCACGCACACAACAAGTAACAATCCCTCTCATTTCTATATATATTTAATTTACCGTAGCCGATTCCGTAGATATTAATTGCATGTTAATTACATTTAAAAAAAAATAGTGTTGTGCGTATAATTAGGAATAAAGAACAAAATGTTCATACTTACCATAAATTATGGTGCATATATTCGTCTATTTCAGTAAAAAATAGTAACAAATGTACGGGAAAACATGAAAAAAATTATCAGGTAAAATAGCTGACGAATTATTGCCTACCCCAATATATAGTGGATCGAATTTCAAGAAAATCCATTGAAAAACGAAGTATATTATATATACTTTGGGACGTTCATACCAAACGCCATAAATGAAAAACGTGTATGGCCACATATATTTGTGAATCCATTTTAAATATATCATAATTTTGACCCTGAATGTGAAGGTGAAGGATTAAAAAATAATCACTTGGCAAGCAAATTAAACTTACGATTGAAAGATGCAACATTTATAAATCGGCTGTACGTAGGGGGCGGGTGGTCCGAGGATCATGAATGCTGGTGAATTTAGTCCTGAAACATGAAGTATTTCATATGAACATATTCACTCAATGTTGTTTAATGTATGACGATCGCGAGAGCGACAAAATCTGCGATTCGAAGACAAATTAGAACATAACTTACCCTGATTTCATGTTGTCCGATAATTCAGTGTTTGCCGGTGAAAGGGGTATCATAAGTCGCCAAAAGCTAGACGAAATTTGATATTCTGTTCCCAGTTTGTCGATTGTATTCCGTGAGTGGGGAAATTAAATGTCGCAAATATATACCGTACTGTATATATAACGTGATTTTGTTCTAGGTCTAAGCTTTCATCACGTTTCCGTAAACAAACAAAATGGCCGCCACTTGTAATACAAATCTCCCGCTAAACTGAAAGGAGCGCCGCCTGGCGGTGGGTATACCTGTGTATAGTAGGGCCAAGTGAACGAAGAAGAAAAATGTCGAATAAAGTTATTAGGCCGCCTACGATATCATGAGAAATCCTATCGATATTTTTATATATATATATTTTAGTTGTTGTTATATATTTTTATTTAATTATTACTATGATTACTGCAACATCGTACTCTTTCACAGTGCACATGATTGCACACATGCATAAGTGTCTGTACAGAGAAACTAACGTGTCATATGTTCGGTTATATTCTTGATACCGATAATATTGTGCACAGGTGAGATACCCAGGTAAACTGGCCAATGCAACAAATCATAGGCAGTCAGGCATGACAACGATGTAACTAATTAATTAACGCCCCAGGACACCGCTATGTCAGCAGGTGAACTGGACACTCCTCAGGTACACAGGTATTTACAAAATTCAATGAGTTCGGTACAGTAGACTGCCGCTAATTACATTCTAATTGATGCCCCGAGTATGAGGTATTCGGTGATCAGCTTGTGTCTGACGGGGTCGGTTAACTTTTGGTGCGTGGTCCCACTTTTCGTGAGGTAGCCTACACACATGATGTGCACGTTTCAGTAACAGCACTAACTAGGCTACTGTAATGCTACGAGATCAATTCTCCTGCAGATGTCCTTTGTGAATAATCTGACGATCTGGCTTATAGATATATGACCAATTGATTGTTCTGTTTAATGTGTTCACTGACAAAACATCGTGTGCGCTGTTTTCAGATTAAAATGTTTATTGCAATTTACGTCATATCGAGATCATAAAAACGCTTTACTTATATGGAGTTAAATCAAAGCGTCTGAGAGTTTGGACGATCAAAATGACACAAGTGTTACACAAGTGTGTTTGTTTACCGCTGGAGTTTGTGTCCAATGCGGCATAATTGTGCATGCTACTACAAGATTAATGTCAAAAGCGCAAACATCCAGAAAATATGCGATGCACTGACAAAGACCATGCTATATTAATCCCATTGGGATGAATGAAGCTTGGGTTTTCCGGAAAATATTTTTGTGGGTGAGCGACCCATCGTCCCACGTGAAGTAAATTATATCATCATGTTCTATGTACGTACGTTTATGAACGTCTGTGTTGGGATATAACGAACTGCTTATCTTTTATAACAACTGAGTTTGTTCATGTCGTGACTTATCAATGCTAAGTTGTAATTATTCACGTCCTCTGAGCAATGATTGGTCCTCTGAGATAAAAAGATAAACTTTAAAAAAACTGCCCCTCACCCCCCCAAAAAAACGCATTTCAAGGGTGTGAATATTGTACTAAAAATGCAATAAATTAAAAGTGAATACCTTTTTAGCCCACCATCATCAGATGGTGGGCTATTCAAATCGCCCTGCGTCCGTGGTCCGTCCGTCCGTCCGTCAACAATTCTTGTTATCGCTATTTCTGAGAAAGTACTAAAGGGATCTTTCTCAAATTTCATATGTAGGTTCTCCTTGGTGCCTAGTTATGCATATTGCATTTTGGGACCGATCGGATTACAACATGGCCGACAGGCAGCCATCTTGGATTTTGTCAATTGAAGTTTGTTATCGCTATTTCTGAGAAAGTACTGAAGGGATCTTTCTCAAATTTCATATGTAGGTTCCCCTTGGTGCCTAGTTATGCATATTGCATTTTGGGACCGATCGGAAAACAACATGGCCGACAGGCAGCCATCTTGGAATTTGACAATTGAAGTTTGTTATCAATATTTCTTAGAAAGTACTGAAGGGATCTTTCTCAAATTTCATATGTAGGTTTCCCTTGGTGCCTAGTTATGCATATTACATTTTGGGACCGATCGGAAAACAACATGGCCGACAGGCAGCCATCTTGGATTTTAACAATTGAAGTTTGGTATCGCTATTTCTGAGAAAGTACTAAAGGGATCTTTCTCAAATTTCTTATGTAGGTTCCCCTTGGTGCCTTGTTATGCATATTACATTTTGGGACCGATCGGAAAACAACATGGCCGACAGGCAGCCATCTTGGTTTTTGACAATTGAAGTTTGGTATCGCTATTTCTGAGAAAGTACTGAAGGGATCTTTCTCAAATTTCTTATGTAGGTTCCCCTTGGTGCTTAGTTATGCATATTGCATTTTGGGACCGATCGGATTACAACATGGCCGACAGGCAGCCATCTTGGATTTTGTCAATTGAAGTTTGTTATCGCTATTTCTGAGAAAGTACTAAAGGGATCTTTCTCAAATTTCATGTGTAGGTTCCCCTTGGTGCCTAGTTATGCATATTGCATTTTGGGACCGATCGGAAAGCAAGATGGCCGACAGGCAGCCATCTTGGATTTTGACAATTGAAGTTTGGTATCGAGATTTCTCAGAAAGAACTGAAGGAATCTTTCTCAATTTTCATATGTAGGTTCTCCTTGGTCCGTCGTATTGCATTTTTGGACCAATCTGAAAACATTGTCGACAGACAACCATTATAGCCAAATCTCAAATTTCATATATAAGTTTCCCTTGTTTAAAAAGCACTGGAGGGATGTTTCTCAATTTATACAGATTAGTAAGAGGAAGGGAAAAAAAGAGAAAAGATCAATCTAACATGGAACCTATTAAGATCATTCAATGGTGGGCGCCAAGATCCCTCTGGGATCTCTTGTTTAATTTTAAATCTATATGTATGTTATTTATCAAAATATTTTTGATGCCTCTCTGGAATGAAAAATTTATCTATGCATGGACAATTCAACACACATTTCGGATTCCAATCACCTGTTACCTAGCTTACCTGTCGTTGAGGTCTTCTAAAGGCGATTCGCCTCTCTGACCCATCACAAATTCCCTACAGTTCACTGATAATTGTATTTTAATCAATTGTATGTACATTATTAAATTAAGATTTCCATTTAAATGGGGATTGAGCTTATATTGATTGAATTACCTGTAATAGAATTTCACTGTCACTGTCTTGTATAATTATTTGTGATTACATTTACAGTAATTATTATGTGTCATAAGCAAACATAAGATTTATTTAGTAATCTTATGGTTGTCCAGAAAAGATACAGACAAGTTTTGCTAAAAATAATCAGTCTTTTAAGATGTTGTAAATATTTTCTAAGTCCAGAAAAGGTACAAAAAAGTTATACCCGAAATTTTCAAAGTCCAGAACAGGTACAAAAAAGTTATACATGCAATTTTCTAAGTCCAGCAAAGTTTTGCTAAAATTAATCAATCTTTTCAGATGTTGTAAATATTTTCTAAGTCCAGAAAAGGTACAAAAAAGGTATACCTCAAATTTTCTAAGTCCAGAAAAGGTACAAAAAAGTTATACCTGAAATTTTCTAAGTCTAGAAAGGTACAAAAAAGTTACATCTAAAATTGTCTAAGTCCAAAAAAGTTATCAAAAGTTACATTCATTAATTCTAAGTTTTCAAAAAGGTACAAAAAAGTTATAACTTTTTTGTACCTTTTGAAAAAGGTACAGAAAAGGTACTAAAAAGGTACTAAAAAGTTATAACTTTTTATACCTTTTTTTGGTATGGGTGGATACGTTGCAAATACACTTGAAGATACCATTATTTGTGATTTTCGGATAATTGTCCGAAATTGATAATAATTGTCCATGAAAGATTAGTAACTTCCAGAAAAGATTCATATAGAGTAAATTTTCAACATCGTGGGTATATGAATGAGGCAACTTAGGTTAATTATTCTACAGAAAAACCTTTGAGATACAATTTTTTTTCGCTAAATGTAAGGAAAACGAAACTCACTGAATTCCAAAAATAATGTGTTTGATTTCAACAACTTGAAAATGTATTCCCTATAGTATAAACGCAATCTTAATAAAATTCAAGCTCAATTTACGTACAACCTGTAAGAGCATATCTTCGGAATTTTTTTGAAGTGCATAGAAACCAAACGTGTGAACTCACAAGCAATTATCGGCGTGTGCCGATTGGAACACCATAAATCACAGACACCTGTGGTGCAGTGACAGGTGTGACGAGCTTTTGGATTGTAATTTCACACCTGGTAATTATTTAGCGGTATACTAACCCACTCAAACTTGAGAACTCGTAATTCTCCGAACATGTTTATACATCTTTTAAAGTGGAAATATGACTTGCGACACACGAATGGAAAGTAAAACCACAAGGATCTCGATCACTTCACGATAATGACACAATTACAAAAAAAAAAACCAAAAAAAAAACAATAATAATAACAAAAAATAAATAGATAACATTTGAAAAAATCATACACGAAAATCATTGGGAGTTTATAAGTTTTAATATTAATTATGATTAGTCACGATGAACTCAATAGTATGTTTTTTTATCATAAAAAACGGAGCTAAAATGATGGTTTTAACTCTTTTCGTACTCATGACGCCTTGAGACGTCATAGAGAGTGCTCCCGTATCCTTTATGACGCCTTGAGACGTCATAGAAAAGTGCTCCGTATCCTTCATGACACCGTGAGACGTCA
>NW_022980693.1:0-14350 GCF_902652985.1 Pecten maximus
GGGGGGAAAATTTTCCCTATTAAACTGGCTTATTTCGACCACTAACACACGCCTTTATTAAGTTGTGACGTCACAATCGTGTTGTTACAAACTTTGCTGATGATTTGCATGCTTTGGACGTATGACAAATGACAGAACATTGAGTTATGTAATAAAACTACTTTTATAACTGTTGCAGTTGGCCGAGTGTCCCAACATTTTATCACTAGCCCTCCATCCCTGGGTTGCGAGTTCGAAACCAATTTGGGTAGTTGCCTGGTACCGACCGTAGGTCGGGTCCTCCTCTAAAACCTGGCACGTCCTTAAAATGACCCTGTCTGTTAAAAGGACGTTAAACAAAATAAACTGAATTACACATCTTAATTATATTGTTTTGACTCAGAAATTATATATTCACCACACAGATCTGACTGAATATTTCATTTTTTCTTTGATTAAAATTCCTACTTAGATTTTGCGTTGTAAATAAATCAGCTTACCCCCAAAATAATACGTTATATGGCTAGTTTTGCCCGGAATTTCTTTCCATGTAGCACAACAATAATCTGTGATATTGATTTTGTCTTCAATTTTCTGACTGGTAAATATTCACAAATTAACCCCATTGCCTACACTAATTATCACGGAGGATTACTACCTTGCCGTGGTCCGGAGACCAGTGTGTTTCAAGAAAATTAGGGATTTTGCTGACTAGGGATCTATGATCTCTTTTCGGTCTAACTATGCCAGATAGGTCAAAGTTGTGAAACTAGACAAGAAGTAATTCAATATAATAACTCCATTTTAAGCCAAAGTTGTTTGCCGTGGTTTGCATCCCGTGAATCCGGGGAAGAGGGTCGTGGTGTTGAGCAGTATGGCTGTTGATTACAAGCCATGTCAGTCTGCAACACACCACTATGGCTTCAGACCTGGACTAGGTAGGAGGTAATATGATCCCTGTATTATCAATCGGCTGGTTATGTCTCCACATGACAGTAACTTGGGGACAATCGCGTGAGAACCAAACAATTGCTTTATCTTTCACCCTGACAATTCGACACTGGAAATCCTTGCCTGCAAATGTGTCCCTTACTTAGGCTCCTTGGCGGATGGGGACACAAATAATGAATAATTATTATACACGTATGGAAAATGAGAAAAATGGCGCAAAACGTAAAAGCGAGTCGTCAAATGTCGAAGGCATACCGCAGACAATAATAAACAATCCAAAATCGCACTCAAAATGCAACAAAAACTACACAACATAGAACTGTGACATCCCCAATATCCCCCCCCCCCCCCCCCCCCCCTCATTTCCTATTATTGTCGTGAAAACTTCCGAGTTATCACCCATCATGTTGTGGGCAGGGAATACAGGGAATATTTGTTGAGGTTAAATCCGTGTAGCCAATGAGATCACGCGTTCTCCTCATTGACGTTTACCGCCGTCAACAGGCGATTAACGTTATGAATATTCCAGTTTTACGGACCTGAATGTCGAAGTGAAATCTCATGCTTCACTTAATTCTTTAAAAGGGGTAGTCAGGTGCCCTGCTTGGAAGAACGGCACTCAGAGGCCAACATACTGGAGTACTTCCAGGGAGTTGAGAGCAGTAATGTCTAGGAGGTTAGGTGGATCAGTTCAAGACGCAACGACCAAACAATAAACAAAATTGTTTTCATCCTCACGGTCGGAGTGTCGCAGCTACCTTAGACGGTAACAATGCTTTACCAGAGGTACATTGGCTCCACTTACATTTGCAATCCTCTGCGACGCACGAGGACAGATGTTGGCGGAACACTGCGAATACTGCGAACATGAAGTCCGTATCGACAATGACCAGTGCAATATTGTTGGCAAGCAATGCGTGACTGTCCTGCCTGAATGTACCCCGGGCGAAATATACCCAGAGCGTTCAGAGTTTCCTTTTCTGAGGCCAGGAGGCTAGTGGAGAGTAGGGACATGCTAAATCCTTTATATGAAACAATCGTAAAAGCGTAGTCTACAGCAGGCACCATATCATTTAAGAAGAATACCTTGCAGCGATGTCCTTCGATACTGAGATGGTATATGATACTTCCTGGCAGTTTTGAATCATGAAAGATCTTCATGACCTTAGCATACGTGGAAACCTTTCCGATTTTTAATCTAACAACCTATATCAAACAGACACCAACAGCCAGGGTCATATGAGGACGGGTGTCGAGGGGACACCAACAGCCGGGGTCATATGAAAACGAGTGTCGAGGGGACACCAACAGCCAGGGTCATATGAGGACGGGTGTCGAGGGGACACCAACAGCCGGGGTCATATGAAAACGAGTGTCGAGGGGACACCAACAGCCAGGGTCATATGAGGACGGGTGTCGAGGGGACACCAACAGCCGGGGTCATATGAAAACGAGTGTCGAGGGGACACCAACAGCCAGGGTCATATGAGGACGGGTGTCGAGGGGACACCAACAGCCAGGGTCATATCAGGACGGGTGTCGAGGGGACACCATCAGCCAGGGTCATATGAAAACGAGTGTCGAGGGGACACCAACAGCCAGGGTCATATGAGGACGGGTGTCGAGGGGACACCAACAGCCAGGGTCATATGAGGACGGGTGTCGAGGGGACACCAACAGCCGGGGTCATATGAAAACGAGTGTCGAGGGGACACCAACAGCTAGGGTCATATGAGGACGAGTGTCGAGGGGACACCAACAGCCAGGGTCATATGAGGACGGGTGTCGAGGGGACACCAACAGCCAGGGTCATATAAGGACGGGTGTCGAGGGGACACCAACAGCCAGGGTCATATGAGGACGGGTGTCGAGGGGACACCAACAGCCGGGGTCATATGAGGATGGGTGTCGAGGGGACACCAACAGCCAAAATCATATAAGTAAGTTTCAAGGAGGCAACGATAGAGCAAAAAAGATAAAAAAGAAAGAGTGAACGAAAATATAGAGAAGGAACAGAAGTAAGTCACAGCGATCTAAGATAGGCATTGGTTTCTGAGGTAAAGGTTATCTTTCATGGTAAAGCATACAGACAACTACACTTAACAATATAGTCACGTGTGCAGTATATAATTCTAACAATAAGACGATGATAATGCCAAATTTGGGACCAATTCGAAACCGAGGCTGATATCATGAATTAGGCCTATATGCTGCGAAAGAAAAGCATGCATATCTTTATACGGTCACACATTCGGGAAGTGGTCAAACTATAGCAAGTTGGGATCGCGGTGGCTGTGTGGTTAATGTGTCCCGACACTTTATCACTAGCCCTCCACCTCTGGGTTGTGAGTTCGAAACCCATTTGGGGCAGTTGCCTGGTATTGACCGTAGGTCGGTGTTTTTCTCCTGGTACTCCGGCTTTCCTCCACCTTTAAAATTAGGTACGTCCTTAAATGACCCTGGCTGTTAATAGGACGTTAAACAAAACAAACAAATATAGAAAGTTATTAAGAATCCGTTCCCGGAGGTTTCTTTGAGATTGAATACACCATTTGCTTCCATTAACTTTACCATTAAAAATAAGCAAATAACGTGACGACAGTGAGCAATATATCTAGTGACCTTGGAGAACGTGAGAATAGCATTTAAAACATTTTAAGAATGGAAAACACGAGTGAAGTCTATTATGGTGACGTGTTTTCCATGGTGACTGATGTTTGAAAAAAAAAAAAACGTTTGGCGTGAGTTGGAACGTTCAAGTGTGAGGAAAACAGAAGTAAACATTCAACTTGTTAAAAAGACGTTCAACAAAACAGCAAATCGATGAAGGGAGTCTCATATCGCTTTAGGTTTAGTTGTACGAGGGTAAAAAGGATACACACATAACCAGTAGCTGGACATAGCTCACACCATCAACACATTTAAACGACAATTAAAATATACACCCAAACTTTCCAGCGGATTCAGCCGTTCTTGAACCGGTTTTAAAATATCTTTAGTATAATGTAGTGCCTAGTAACATTCTTGATTGTTTTTTTTACTTTGTTATTCAATGTGTTTATTGCAGTTTCTGGAGTTGCAACCTCCATGTCTTCGAGAATTTGGTACTATCGAGTAGACATTGATTCTACAAGCGTGTGAGATTTTTTATTTTAAGATAAAATGAAATTAAAAAAATCTCACAGGCTTAAAACTGACATGTTTTCAATAAACCTTAAAATGTATTGTATCGTCTGCTAGAATAGATGACATTTTGAGGCCAAGAACGGAGAGACCGTGGCCTGTCTCTGAGATAAGACCGTAAATTGTTACAAGACATATCCCGATTGACCTTGATCAACACTCTATATGACCTTGAGTTTCTGGCTGTGAAAATAACAGTCTGTTGCGGCTCTCTAGATGTTAAAAAAATTACGCCCAATTTTACCATTCAATCCTACATGACAAAATTTGCCTAACAGGCAATTGACCAAAAAGCAATTCCTGTGTGTCTAGATCAAGATGCCGACACATATAGCTTGTTATGTTGGAGTGGGTCTGTGCCTGTATTGTTTTGCGTGAATGCTTTGTAAAAAATACTGCAATTCAGGTCAAGAAACCAGCAGGTGAAGAATTTTTCATCGCTTCATATTCGTATTTATTTAGCCATTTCACCATTTGAACACTGTGCATTATTTTTATGTGTGATTTACAATTTTTGAAATGTTTCAAAATCGTCAGATACAAACTAATAGTTATAATCTCCGTAGGTAATCCACCAAACAAACAAATAAACAAACAAGCAAAAAAATACAAAAAAAAAAACAACAAAAAAAAACAAAAAACAAAAAAAAAACAAAAATAGGGGGGTAAAAAAGAAGAAAAAAAGAGGAACAAAAGTAAAAGGACCAATTGTTACCCTTTAAAACGCGAGTTCGGTTGTTGTGAGAGATGAAAATGCCCATCTGTATACGGTAGCAAATATTCATATATCTGACTCAAAATGCCATCCAATCGTTAAACTTTGGTAAATATATTTTCAGTTTTACCATCCGCTTCAACAAATTTGCTATTTAAAATTAGCTAAAATCGTGATGAAACGAAGCGATATATTAAGTGGCCCTGGAAAACGTGAGGATGGTGTCACGTGTTAACATATGGTATGGTCAAATATAGGTAATGGATGCCGACAAACAGATGTTCGCTGGATGCGTATTTCTAGAAATAGAAAATGATTGTGAAGTAGTAATAACGACAGTATAGATAAGTAAATTGTCAAATTTTCGAGTCAATTTGCCCCTTTATCAAGACACAAGTAATTACAAACCAACACATATAGATATAGAACATGGAACGGTTATATCAATTCAGTAGGACAAAAGATACCTCGACGTCAACACACAGGGACAAAATATACCACAGCGTCAACACACGGGGACAAAATATATCACAGCGTCAACACTCAAGGACATACCTTACCACAGTGTTAACACACAAGGACAAATTGTACCACAGCGTCAACACACGGGGACCAAAAAAACCAAAGCCTCAACATACAAGGACAAAATATATCGCAGCGTCAACACACAGGGACAAAATATGTCAAAAAACAACACAAAGGGACAAAATATATCACAGCGTCAACACATAGTGATAAAATATACATCAGCGTCAACTCGCATGGATGAAATATACCACAGCGTTCAACACACAGGGATACAATATATCACAGCTTCAAAACACATGGACAAAATATATCACAGCGGCAACACAAAGTGATAAAATATATCAAAACGTCAACATACAGGGACAAAATATATCATAACGTCAACACAAAGGGACAAAATATACCACAGCGTCAACACACAGGGACAAAATATACCACAGCGTCAACACATGGGGATATAATATACCCCAGCGTCAACACACAGGGATAAAATATACCACAGCGTCAACACACAGGGACAAAATATATCATAACGTCAACACAAAGGGACAAAATATACCACAGCGTCAACACACAGGGACAAAATATACCACAGCGTCAACACATGGGGATATAATATACCCCAGCGTCAACACACAGGGATAAAATATACCACAGCGTCAACACACTTGGACAAAATATATCAAGAGTCAACACACAGGGACAAATATACCACAGCGTCAACACAAAGTGATAAAATATACATCAGCGTCAACTCGCATGGATGAAATATACCACAGCGTCAACACACAGGGACAAAATATACCACAGCGTCAACACATGAGGATAAAATATACCACAGCGTCAACACACTTGGACAAAATATATCAAGAGTCAACACACAGGGACAAATATACCAAATCGTCAACACATAGGGATATAATATACCCAAGCGTCAACACACGGGGACAAAATATACCAAATCGTCAACACATAGGGATATAATATACCCCAGCGTCAACACACAGGGATAAAATATACCCCAGCGTCAACACACAGGGACAAAATATACCAGAGCGTCAACACAAAGGGATATAATGTACCACAGCGTCAACACACGGGGACAAATATACCACAGCGTCAACACATGAGGATAGAATATACCACAGCGTCAACACACTTGGACAAAATATATCATGAGTCAACACACAGGGACAAAATACATAAAAAAAGTCAGCCTACAGGGACAAAATATACCACATCGTCAACTCACAGGGACAAAATATATCACAGCGTCAACTCACAGGGACAAAATATATCACAGCGTCAACACACAATGTTAAAATATACCACAGCGTCAACTCACTGGGACAAAATATACCACAGCGTCAACACACAATGTTAAAATATACCACAGCGTCAACTCACAGGGACAAAATATATAACAGCGTCAACACACAATGTTAAAATATATCACAGCGTCAGCTTACGGGGACAAAATATACCACAGCGTCAACACACAATGTTAAAATATACCACAGCGTCAACTCACAGGGACAAAATATATCACAGCGTCAGCTCACGGGGACAAAATATACCACAGCGTCAACTCACAGGGACAAAATATATCACAGCGTCAACACAATGTTAAAATATACCACAGCGTCAACTCACAGGGACAAAATATACCACAGCGTCAACTCACAGGGACAAAATATATCACAGCGTCAACACACAATGTTAAAATATACCACAGCGTCAACTCACAGGGACAAAATATACCACAGCGTCAACACACAGGGACTGAATATACTGTGAGAGATAGACATACCCATCTTTAAAAGGTTACACATATTTATGTAATTTAACCATTAATCTGACTCAAAATTCCACGCAATCGTTAAACTATGGTAAATATTTTTCATGTTTAACATACCATCCGCTTCAACGAGTTTGCTATTTAAAATTAGCTAAAATCGTTAGGAAACGAAGCGATATATTTAGTGGCCATGGAGAACGCGAAGATGGTGTCACGTGTTAACATGTTAAATATAATAAACATCATATATATATATATATATAAAACAAAGTGATAATAAATAAATAAAGATTGGCGACAAGATTGAAGACAAATCGACGAGTGGAGTCCAAAATAAAACAAATCAAGTAAGGTAATTTTTGTCTAATTGGTGATCTCAAAAGTCGAGCTTGAAATGAAATTACTGAACGAGAGTAACTAATTTAAAATCAAATAGCCACGAGTTTTAGATTATATTTATCACATATTCATATATATAAGGATATATAAGTGTCTCAAAATAATCTATCAGACTCCAAGCTGATAACAATAAGTGCTAGAAAAACATCAAATCATAAAGTCGTTTGTTATTAGGTTTTTTGGCTCTCCATGTGGTCGACTGTTTTGTTTGTACGGAGGTTACAGTCAGCATGGGTCATTAGAGGACGCGTGTCTTTGGCGAAACCAAATGTCAGGGTCATATGAGGACGTGTGTCCTGGGATGCGCCAACTGTCAGGGTCATATGAAGACGTGTTTCTTGGGGGGAACCAACAGTCAGGTTCATATGAGGATTTTCGTTGAAAAGACACGAACAGCATAGGTCCTATGAGGACGGCTGTCGAGGGGACACGAAGAGTAAGTGTCATATGAAGACGGTTGTCGAGAGGACACCAAGAGTAAGTGTCATATGAAGACGGTTGTCGAGGGGACACCAAGAGTAAGTGTCATATGAAGACGGTTGTCGAGGAACACCAAGAGTAAGTGTCATATGAAGACGGTTGTCGAGGGGACACCAAGAGTAAGTGTCATATGAAGACGGGTGTCGAGGGGACACCAGGAGTAAATGTCCTATGAAGACGGGTGTCGAGGGGACACCAAGAGTGTCATATGAAGACGGGTGTCAAGGGGACACGAAGAGTAAGTGTCAAATGAAGACGGTTGTAGAGGGGACATCAAGAGTAAGTGTCATATGAAGACGGTTGTCAAGGGGACACGAAGAGTAAGTTTCATATGAAGACGGTTGTCGAGGGGACACCAAGAGTAAGTGTCCTATGAAGACGGTTGTCGGGCAAAACCAAAAAGTAAGTTCCTTAAAAGAGTTGTCGAGGAACAAACCAAAAAGTAAAAAATTTTAAAAAGAAAAGGCTTCAGGGGGAAAAATGGACATGTAAGGGAAGATAAATGGAAAATGAAATTTTCGATTTAGAAATTTTTATTATAAGTAAAAGGGCCCAAACACACAGAATATAAAAAATTCTTACAAACAGAGTTGTAAGCATTGTTGTAAAAGAATTAAACTCCCCTCAACATTGTTACCGTTTTTTTTTAGGACCGCATGATGATAGGGCATCATAGAGCTGTTTAAATCCTCCAGGGCATCGTCAAGATGTTTAGAGACTCTTTCGCGTTAGTAATTTTATGACCGTCAATATGCTGGGGTGAATAAAAACAAAACCTCAAATAAAAAATATATTGTTTTTTTTTATTTTTGATATTGTAATTTTTAAAAGTTATTTAAAATTTATTTAAAAGGTAAAAAATAAAAAAAAAAACTGATAAAAAGATAAAAATATAAAAGGGCGGGCACACCCGCCTTCGGGGGTTAAACAAAAAAAAACAATTTTAGAGCTATTACCCTCAGGGGAATGCCTCCATCGCAAAAAAGAAGCGCAAACTAAAAAAAAGAAAACTATTTTCCACAGGAGATTTTTTTAAAAAAAATCAAGTAATCGGGGGGGGGGCTTTTTTTAAAGTGAAACAGTAAAAAAAATACGGCTTGGGGCCCAAAAACAAACCCGGGGATAGTAGGGGGCCCCCAAAATACATTAAAAGGGTTTTTAAAATATCACACCCCTCATATCAGTTAGTAATTCTGGCCCTTTTTGGGTAAAAAACTTGTTGAACATAAAAAAAATGATATTAACCTGATTTGTGTCGGAATATATTTTTTAATCGTATATAAGACACCTCAAATCAGTAGTAAGATGAAAATAAAGAAAGGTCAAAAAGGAGAGAAATTTAAATTTAACATTTTCCCCAAAAAAAATAACATTTTTTACATTATCACCCATGGTCAAGTGTGCGGTATAGTACTAACAAAGTGAAAATAATGCCCCCTTCGTGACTAATTTGAAACTGGGCTGTATCTCGATAAAACAACTGCAGGAAAAAAAATATGCCCCCCCCCTTTTTTTCTCTTTAAAAAACCGAAAAATTAAAACTCAAAAAAAAAGGTTTTTTTTTTAAAAAAATGTAAAAAAAAATTTCAAATTGATTCTCCCATCAAGTTTCTTTTTTCCCCATTCAATAACATTTTTCTTTTATAAAATTGCCATTAAAATGGCCCAAAACGTTGAAGAATTAACAATTTTTTAAATTTACCCCCGGAAACCCGAGGAAGGGTTAAAACACTTTTTTTTAAAAATTCTTTTTTAAAAATTAACAATTTAAAAAAGGTTTTCTTGTACAAAACCTATGTACATTTTATGTCTAAAAATGGGAAAAAAAAAAGCAGCCAAAATTTTAGGTTTTTATATAATGAAAAAAAAAACAAAATCCCCCCCCCCCCCCCCCCCCCCCCCCCCCCCCCCCCGCAAAAAAAAAAAAACAAAAAAAAAAAAAAAAAAAAATTTGGTAAAAAAAAACAAAAAAAAATAAAAAAAAACAAAACAAATATGGAAAACAAAAGGAAAAAAAAAAAATAAAACGAAAAAAAAAAGAACAAAAACCCCAAAAAAAAAAAGGAAACCCCCCAAAAAACCAAAAGAAAAAATACAAAAGGACCAAAAAATAATTTAAAAAAAAAAAAAAGATTGGTGACATGTTAAAAAACAGGAAATTGATGACTGGAGTCCAAAAATAAATCAAAGCAAGTATGGTAATCGTATCTAAATTGGTGATCTTAAAACTCGATATGAAAATACATACTTGGCGAGCGTCAGTAATTCGATATGATATAGTCACGAGTGTTAGATTCTATTTATCACACACTCATATTTATGAAGATGTAAGTGAACCCTCTCAAAAGAATTGATAAAGACAGGGATGATGATAGGTGGTATTTTTTTAAATACAACCCCTTTTAAATATTTATTTTGACACAAAATTTTTCATAAATTATCATTTTTTAAATCATCAAGGTAATTTTAACTTTTTTTGGTACAACCCAATCTAAACATAATTTGTATATATTAAATACTTTAAAATTTCTAAAAGAATCGGAGCCATGCTTAAAAAAGATAAAAAAAGTTTAGAAAAAACAACAACATAACATCGTTATTATGAATTTTTTTTTGGGCCCCCCCCCTGTGGTTTTCATTTGTTTTTTACAGATTCAAAACCTTTTTTTTAAAAAAAAATATGGCACTGAAAGGGTCAGTTTTTTGGAAAAAACCGACAGCCCGGGGGCAAAAAGACGACGACAGTCTTTGGGGAAATCAAACATCAGGGCCCCGAGAGGCATTGTCGTGAGACACGAAAAAATCCCCCAAAAAAATGACAAAATTTTAATAGGGGGGAAAAACCCCCGGCATGGGTAATATGTTAAGGAGAACAAACAGTCAATGTCACAGATGACCGTTGAGGGGGGAAAAAATAGCCAGGTCATGGAGGTAAGTTCCCCCCTAGACACAAGTGGTTTGGTTCTTGTTTTAACGTCCAATAAAAAGCCAGGGTCATTTTAAGGACTTTTCCAGGTTTTTTGGGGGTGAGGAAAGCCCGGGTCCCCGGGGAAAAACCACCGGTAAAATCAGTACCTGGCAAAAAGCCCCAAATAGGGGGTTTGAAATCGCAACCCAAATGGGGGCTGTGATTAAGTGTCGGGCACCTTAACCACCGGCCACCCCGGCCCCCCCTTTGTAGAAAAAATGCCGTGTCATATGAGGGGAGTAGTAAAAAAAAATCCCTTTGGGAAATTTATTATTGAAAAAAAAGAAATGTAATAAGAAAGATTTTTAGGATCGCCTGTTTTGTAACACCTTCAACTGTTTTTGTCCTTTGACTTGTCCCGTGATTTTGGGGGGAAACATACGCGTTTGCCTTCTTGAACCGTCAGTGTGTTGGCAACATCAAAAGGGGGTTTTTGCCTTCTAGAACTTTCAGTGATCTAGGGGCATTATACAGCTGTTTGTCCTTAGGATCGCAGTGTGTTAGGGACATAAAAGCTATTTTTTCCTTCTGAACTCGTTAGTGATATCGGGAAAATCTTACACCTGTTCGTCCTTCTGGGACTCGTCAGTGATGTTAGTGACATCATACAGCTGTTTCGCCTTCTTTGACTTGTCAGTGATGTTGGTGACATCATGCAACTATTTGTACTTCTAGGGTGACAATGAGGCTGGTGACAAATAAAAAAACCTCTCAAAATAGGTCGATGAATGAAATCGAACGGGGAGATGGAGGTGCTTAGTAATAAATTTATGAGCTTGATATGGATTTCAAAACAAAAGTTAAATGTGTATATTCTGAAAGGTAAAATGAATAAAAACGTGAATCAAAGTCCACGGTGCACTCGTAATCGAAAGGGCTAAAAAAAAAACAAAAAACAACAACGTGATTTTAGCTATTAGCACCTCAGGGGAATGCGTCTATCGGAGAAGAAGCGCTAAACTGAAAAAATATGAAAAATGACAAATATTCAACAGGGGGATCTCTTACACAAGATAGAGTAGGCCTAGGGTTGGGGTCTTTAATTTGAAACATCTTAGAATGAATAACTGGCATTTCACAGAAGAAACAACCGAGGGATAGTAGAGACAAACAAAGATTCACTAAATGTTATTGAATATAGCATTTTACGTGATAATAAATGAATATAATCAACAAAAAGCTGTCATCTGTTATCCCTGCGTTTTCTTCTGCACCTAAACCCTTCATTTCCTTAAAGAAAAAATATCAAAATAGTGTATTTGTCTGGAAAATTCTAACTTCGTTTAATTGTTCTATTTAATTAACACATTGGATTTTATAATAATTGAGACATGTATCAAGCATTCTAATCTCTGAAAATCTTAAGATAAGCGTATTTTTGTTCAAAGAAGGCAAAGCACCCAAAGGATGGTAATTGGACCTGAAATTTTGTTACACTCTAAACCAAGATTCGTCTGATGGCAGATTGGTGAGTTCAGTGATACGCAATTTGTGGAGTCTATTTTATACTTTATTACGGGTAATTACCAAATAAACGAAGTAAAAAGAAAATTAAAGGCTAGGAGGCGAATAGTATGGAGAACATCAAAGTTGAAATACAACCATTACAGGGTTAACAAACGTACCTAGTGCCTATACCAAGGATGTGGTATTGGATTGCATTTTAAAACTGATGTCGAGGTAATCCTTAATGTCTTATATTGTAAATCAGAAGGTACTTGTTCAAGACAAATACACGTATTTTATGTTTATCAAAATCATTCAATATGCAAACATTGCTTGATTACTTAAAGATATGATTATAGAAATCTCCACGTTTATATTAAGAACGTTGTTCAGATATTATGTTCATTTCCCTGGCTTCCTGCTGGAATTCCATACTTTGATCCTGATAGCATTACTGACGAGTCATAAAAGACAAAACAGCTGTTGTGTCCCTAGCATCACTGAAGAGTCATAAAAGACAAATAGCAGTGTGATTGTCCCTAGAATCATGACAAGTCAAAAAGGACAAAACAGCTGTGTGATGTTCCTAGAACACTGACGAGTCATGAAAGAAACAAAACAGCTGTGTGATGTCCCTAGCATCACTGACGAGTCATAAAGACAAAATAGCAGTGTGATGTCCTAGCATCACTGACAAGTCATAAAAGGACAACAGTGTTGATGTTCCTAGTAACACTGACGAGTCATGAAAGAACAAAACAGCTGTATGATGCCCTAGACATCACTGACAAGTCATAAAAGAACGAATCAGCTGTGTGATTTGTCCCTAGCATCACTGACGAGTCATAAAAGAAAAAAAAACAGCAGTGTGATGTCCCTAGCATCACTGACAAGTCATAAAAGGACAAACAGCTGCGTGATGTCCCTAGCATCACTGACGATCATAAAGGACAAACAGCTGCGTGATGTCCCTAGCATCACTGACAAGTCATAAAAGGACAAACACAGCTGTGTGATGTCCCTAGCATCACTGATGAGTCATAAAAGAACAAAACAGTGGTGATGTCCCCAGCATCACTGACGAGTCATAAAAGAACAAAAAAGCTGTATGATGTCCCTAGCATCTCTGACGAGTCATAAAAGGGCAAAACAGCTGTGTGATGTCCAATAGCATCACTGATGAGCCATAAAAGGAAAAAACAGCTGTGTGGTGTCCCTAGCATCACTGACGAGAATAAAAGGAAAAAAAAAAACAGCGTGTGGATGCCCCTACACGCTGATGAGTCATATAAAGGACAAAACAGCTGTGTGATTCCTTAACATCACTGACGAGCCATAAAAGGACAAAAACAGCTGTATGATGTCCCTAGCATCTCTGAGAGTCATAAAAGGGCAAAACAGCTGTTTGATGTTCCTAGCATCTCTGAGAGTCATAAAAGGGCAAAACAGCTGTTTGATGTTCCTAGCATCTCTGACGGGTCCAAGTGGACGAAACAGTTTATAATGCCAGAGCATCACTTATGAGCCAGGAGGACGAAACAACTGTTAATGTCCCTAACATCACTAATGGGTCCTTTATAGACGGTACAGCTGTATAGTCTATATAACGTCAAATTTTGGATCCCAAGGAAGATGTAAACAGCTCTATGATGTCTTCAGCATCAATGATGGGTCCGTTGAAAATGGAAACAACTGTATGATGCCCCTAACACCGCCGTATGAGTTCATCGAAGACACGACCGATGTTTGATGCCCCTGGAATGGCCTACGATTCCTAGAATGGTGAAAACAGCTATGTGATGTTCCTAGCATCATTGACGAGTCCTAGAAGGAGGACACAGTTGTGTGATAGCCCTAAAATCCAGAAGATCCTAGAAGGTAAAAGCGTATTACCAGCAATTAC
>NW_022980694.1:0-13927 GCF_902652985.1 Pecten maximus
TTGTGTACACGACGTCACATTGTGTACACGATGGGTGTCATGGAATGACACGTAGTTCACACAGTAGCTACGTGAAAACATATAGTGTATTATTATACCTCATGTTTATAACAGTGCCTGTGATTAGCCGAAACGCATCACGTGAAAGGAAGACAAACATTATATGTCCCTGAGGCGCGAGAGCCAGGGAGACAAATGTCATATCTCCATGGACCGCGTGCCCCCATGGCGACTTGGAATCGTATCGATTCACAGGGGGTTGTGATGAAAATGATATTTCATATCTTCAGTTTATTTTTGAATATTTTAAATTTACACTGCAGCCCCACTATATACCTTTATACCAGTTCACTTGAAAGGTTACGTGTCCATAACTTCCAAATCTTTATTAGACGTCATTACTATATTGACGTCAGAATTGTTTACGTCGGTGATAACGAAGATGGCCTGTTAAAAAGGCTGTTCCGTCTTTGACGATAATAATTTGTTCATTCACCGTAGGAGCAAAATTCCTGGATATAGTCTTGTCAAATGTAAATATAAGCATTGAACTGCTTTCATTTGGAAGTTATGGGCTGATGAATGCCAACTGGACAAAGCCAAATTCAACATGAAGCGCGCTCCAAACGAAAGCAGTTCAATGCTTAAGTATCATCATTACTGATTATTTTTCGGTATAATAAACAATTTATGGCGGTTTGTTTACCCTCAGCTCTCATATTTCCCTCGGGCAAGCCCTCGGGAAATATAATACCTTCGGGTAAACAAACCTTTATATTACCCTGCATCCAGGGCCATAAATGCATGATATTATTGTTTGAATTTTCGAATTCCGGTTGATTTGTATCCGATTATATCTGGTATTAACTAAGATGTCAATGTTAATGTTATATAATGTAGAGCAGTAATTATGCGTAATGTCATACACGTATCGGGTCAGTTTCTTGATCGCGATTTGATTGCATACGCTTTGTGATGTCATACTTGAATCTATTGTTTTTCTCGGTCGTTAATGTATAAACGTTAAAACTCGATACTTGTTAATAATTATGAAGGCATGTCCATGTTTTTGTTTGTTAAACCTGTAATTTTATTTTATTTTCGTACATTTCTGTTTCATCGTTGCATCCTTTTAACACAAGAACCAATAAATTGACATTATCAAATGATACTTTCTTAAGAGTCTTTGATACGTAATTTTGTGACTTACACATGTTTTTCTCAAGTATCTTGGGGATGAATATAAATTTTTATAAATCTATTTCGAAGACACTGACGAATTTTGGTGTGAAGGCAATAAAGTTTATACAATAACATCTTGTATGTACACAATGATATTTGGTCTGTTCACAGATGGTCCGTAAACAAAAACATTTGGCGCGTACACAATTTTGGTCCGTATGAAATGATGTTATGTCCGTACTCAATGATATTTGGCCCGTACACAATAACATTCTGTCTGTATACCATATTTGATCCGTACACAATAACAATTGATCCATATAAAGTAATAGTTTGTCCATACGCAATAACTTTTAAAGATGTCCATTTCAAGCTACCGTACATTTATATACTGATGCAGTCAATACTAAACATGTTGTGAAAAATTAACACAAACTCTCTTAATTTGGTATTAAAATTATTTAATCAGGTTGACATTCAATTACATAATATGGAATACAAAGTTTATACCAAAACAAAATTGATTGCAGAAGTGGTAAGGGAGTGAAAAACAGGTCATGGTTTCATCAACGTTTCTTTACTTTATACAATTTCTTAACTTAAGATTTTCCATAGGAAGCGTTATTGGATTTCAGGAAAACAATCTTAGATCAGGAACTTTCCTTAAATTCCGTAAAACGTTCCTGTGGGCAACTCTTAGTTAGGGAACTGTCCTTAAATTATGTGATGCTTCCCTATGGGCAACTCTAAGTTAAGGAATTTCCTTAATGTAAGAGATATTGATGAAAGCGGGGCCAGCTTTCTCATTCAGTCACCAGGGACATTTGACACATAACTGATTATAGAATTACAGTTCTTCCACTGCGGTAGTGTCTATCATTACATGTACAAGTGTTACGTCACAAATCAGTGTCTATCATTACATGTACAAGTGTTACACAAATCAGTCTCTAGCATTACATGTACAAGTGTTACGTCACAAATCAGTGTCTATCATTACACGTACAAGTGTTACGTCACAAATCAGTCTCTATCATTACATGTACAAGTGTTACGTCACAAATCAGTCTCTATCATTACATGTACAAGTGTTACGTCACAAATCAGTCTCTATCATTACTTGTACAAGTGTTACGTCACAAATCAGTCTCTATCATTACATGTACAAGTGTTACGTCACAAATCAGTCTCTATCATTACTTGTACAAGTGTTACGTCACAAATCAGTCTCTATCATTACATGTACAAGTGTTACGTCACAAATCAATCTCTATCATTACATGTACAAGTGTTACGTCACAAATCAGTCTCTATCATTACATGTACAAGTGTTACGTCACAAATCAGTCCTCTATCATTACATGTACAAGTGTTACGTCACAAATCAGTCTCTATCATTACATGTACAAGTGTTACGTCACAAATCAGTCTCTATCATTACATGTACAAGTGTTACGTCACAAATCAGTCTCTATCATTACATGTACAAGTGTTACGTCACAAATCAGTCTCTATCATTACATGTACAAGTGTTACGTCACAAATCAGTCTCTATCATTACATGTACAAGTGTTACGTCACAAATCAGTCTCTATCATTACATGTACAAAGTGTTACGATCACAAATCAGTCTCTATCATTACATGTACAAGTGTTACGGTCACAAATCAGTCTCTATCATTACATGTACAGTTTACGTCACAAATCAGTCTCTATCATTAAACGTACAAGTAATACTTTCATTTCTTGATTTTTGAAAATCGAAATAGTCATCTTACAATAAAACTATTAAAACCTTTTCAGTTCGTTCATTACATGATTTTATTAATCTGAGAAAAGTATCAGTCCCGGTTGATATTTTTCACATGATGATAAAACCATAGATCAACCTTATTTAAAAGCTATAATTGTATAATGCAGCCATCTCTCCACATAACGCAACTGACACCATAATTGTAACATACCGTTATATAAATATAAAGTGCAGATTGAAGAACATTTTTAAAAACATCTCACAATATCTATATTTTTCATGGGTTGAAACACACGGTAAAACTATTATTAACATAAAAACACACACAAGAGGGGATTTACATTTATCATGCGAAAACTATTCGGCCGCAAAAATGTCCTCCACGCGTATGATTTGGAGATATGTGTTCTATTTAAGGAACAGATGAAAAAGCTACATAGTTTTCCTATCGAAATCGCAAAAATAAGTCCCCACAGAAATACCCCCTCCCCCACCCAACCCCTCCCACCGGTAGTTTTGAGGGGGATATTTGTTTTAATTTGGCCCCCTCCCCAAAAAAATTTTTTTTTTCCCAAACGCGGGGAAAAAACCCCGCAGAAATACCCCCCGGGGTTTAAAAATCGCCTACGATATCGCGAAAATAAGCCCTCGCAGAAATACCCCCCCCCCCCCCCCCCCCCCCCCCCCCCCCCCCCCCCCCCCCCCCCCCGGGCTGTGTTTCCACTTAAAAAAGCTGACCCCCTTCACTAGGAAAAAATGAAAAACCCTTTTTTTTTAAAAACCCTTTTTTGAAAATAAAAAAAGGTTTCCCCTTTTTTGAATTAGGGATCCCTAAAGTCCTAATCTTTTTGGGCCCCCGGGTTTATTTTCCCCCATTTGGAAGGGGGGTTTATTTAAAAATTTCAAAGCCGGCCTTTTTTTTGTTAAAAACGACAATGTTTGGGGCTTTAAAAAAAGTTAACCCTTGGGGACGTCCCCTTTAAAAATTTAAAATAAATTTCCTCCCCAAAGGCCATCCACGTTTATTTTAATTTTTGTAACCAAAAATTTTTTTGGAGGTTTTTTTAATTTTTTTAAGACCCTTTAGGGGTTGGGGGTTTAATGGTCGCAAAAAATTTTACATACGTTACCCCCTTTTTCAATTTTCAGGTTTTAAAATTGGGGACACCAAAAGCTTTAACTTTCCTAAAACAGGTGTTTTTTCTTTTTAAAGAAAAAAGGCCCCCAAAAAAATTTATTTTTAAAAACCACCCCAACCCAAATGTAACGGAAAGCACCCCGGCCCCACCCGCCGATATTTTTCACATTTTTTGGGGGGGATTTTTCCAAGCCGGGGCCCCTAGACCTCAGTCCCTTTAAACCCGCCAATAAAATTCCCTTTTTAAAAAACCCCCGGCTGTCCCCCGGGGTTTTTGCCTTCCCCCCCCCCATCAGTTCGTAATTTTTATCAAAATTTCATTTTTTTTTTTTCAGGGCCATTTGGCCCTTTTTATTTTTTGAAACAAACTCAAAAATTTTTTAAATTTTTTTTTCTAGAACCCCCGGGGGAAAAATTTTTTGAAAAAAAAAGAAGCCCCACTGTTTCCCTTTTTAAAAGAACCTTTTTTAAAATTTAAAATGGAAATTTGGGAAAACCTAATGGGGGGAAAAAATGTTACAAACCCGTTAAATTATTTTGATAATTGGAAAAAATTTGAAGCAATTTCTATTTTGAGTTTTCAGCCCTTTTCTTTTTTACTTTAAGGGTCAATAAAGGGATAAACCCCGTTTTGATATTAGGGTTTTCCAAAAAAACGAAAATTTATTGGGTTTTGAAAAATTTTTTTCTTTATTTCCCCCTTTTTTCCCAAACCCTCATTTTAAAGTTTCCCTAAATTAGTAAATATTTCCCTTATTCCCCGTTTTTTTTGGTATTTAATTTTTGTTTCCCCATAAAAAGGTTGATATTTTAAGCAAACTATTTCTCCCAGGGAATTTTTTATTTTAAAAAACATAATTGAATTTTTATTTTTGGAAAACTTAAAAACAGGGAAAAATTTAACGGGGAAAAATATGTGTGATTTACTTGCTGGAGGGTTTTAAAAACACTTTCTGGTTTTTTTTTTTTAAAGTGGTAAATATGTGGGCTGTAATTTCGATGTTACTTACTTAGGCAAACCTTTTTTTTTACTTTTTTTTTGGGAAAAAGTTTTTTGTGTTCGGTTTTTTAATTTTTTGTTTTTTTTAAAAAAGAAATAAAAACTAGAAAACCGGGAAAACCCCAACCAAGGGAATTTTAATGCCATTGTAAGGGGGGGTTGTCCCCCCCCTGCCCCGTCACCTTTTTTAAAATAAACCCTTTAAACTACCTTTTGTATGTGATGCCCCCCTTTCCGTTTAGGGTCTGGGCCTCCGCGCATGAGATCCTGAAATTCTTCCTCTGTCATCCTTTCACCCAAACCAGTTAGGACAGCTTTCAATTCACGCATTTCAATCATACCATCTCCATTTCTGTCAAAAACCTTCAACCCAAAACAGATTTATTAGGATATTTATCTTACTGTAGCAGGTAGCTCAAATAAAGCCAACACAAAAGAGTTCCACTCTCTGACCTGTAGTATTAGATATCACACTCACCTTTTACCTGAACCAGTGGGGCTTGATAACCCGATCTAAGACGTGCGGAAGTATTGGGCCCATTCCAAAGTTAACGCCTTATGGTACGCATGCGCGGTTCCACCAGGGGTGATTCATACATGTACAATCTCTTGAAGAGCAGAGTAAGTGCTACAGTACAATATGAAGTTGCTTAAGTGTGTAACAAAATGTCGACCAATGATTTATCAAAGTTTGACGTCAGTTTTCTATGAACCGAGTAAAAAATAAAAAAACAATTAGAAAACCGAGACGTCAGAATAGCGATCTTTGAAGCGTTTTCCCTCGGTAATGTGTTCGGGCGGCATTTCTAAGCTTACAAATGACACAGATAGTCATCAGGGTATCTCCTTGTTTTTTGTTTTTGTTAAGACACTATCTATTTTTACTCTTAAATGGGATATCCTGAAAATCTCTAAATCCATAACCGCTCATTCCGAAAGGAATGCTAACATAGTTATATTCCAGAAATGTACGCATAGACAATTGGTAAATACCACCGCTCCAGACTATTTACAAATATCAGACATTTATGCAATTGTTGTAATGATGGTTGTTAGGATGTAACATTCAAACAAATGAGTAAATAACGTTTATTAACGGACCCACTTTTTACATAATGATACTGTCATATGATGCGTGAAGATGTCTACATCAATCATCTTCCTAGATCTGATTACAAATGATTTTTGTCAGATGTGCACGTAAAATGACGGCAGTCCAAACAATAGGTAAAAGGGAGATAACTCTACCTTGAAAGCTTTCTTTATTTCCTCTTCCTCTTTTTCTAGGTCACGCCATTTTTTTGACATCATAGAAACGAATTCTTCAAAATCAATCTCACCATCGTCTGAATAGAAATATAATTGAATAGTTGATAATTGTTTAAAGGCATATTTCGTATTTCTTTATGCAGGGTTATCTGCTCTTGTAAGTAAGCTTGTTAATTACGTCATTTGCTTGTGAGTGTATCATAATGAATTTATGAGAAAACGACGTAATTTTCATTCGGCTCACCTCGGCAGATTCCGGTACCCTACGTTAATATGTCAGGGTTAGACGAATGACGTAATTTTATCACGCAAAGTAATGACGTAACAATTAAAAAACCCTCAAAAGAGCAGATAACTCTGCATTACCAAAATACTAGCTCTCAAATAAACTCATACAATGTAATGTAAATTAAGTCAAAATTTAAACCGTGCAATTTGATTTGGTGCACTTCAAAAAAGTTAAGCTTATCTTATCATCTAACTTGAAAATATTCAATATGGGTACCATGCTACTATCAATCTAACCAGCTGATCTATGTGACATTAGGCGTTACCTTGGTATCGGATGATCAGATTGACAACTTGTCCAAAGAGAGCCATTAAAACAGCTTATTATGGCCTGACTAAATAAATATCAGATTTCACCGAACACTGATATTATATCAATATTTCCATCTCCCCGGCCAAGTGGGGTTTTCCCAGTCCCCCCCCCCCCCCCCCCCCCCCCCCCACTGCTAACCCACACTTACTGTCCTTATCCACTTCCGCTATAATTGACCGCACATGTTGTGACGTAGGATTTTGACCTAAAGCTCGCATGACGTCAGTGAGTTCTGTTTCCGTTATTTTACCATTTTTGTCTTTATCGAAAAGTTCAAATGTTCTTTTAATTTCTGAAAATAAAATAAAATCGAATTTAACATAATTTTAAAACATCATCAAATTAATTAAATATAGTGCAATTGAAAACTCCGAGACAAGTTTTACAAAATCTCACATGAAATGGAAATAAAGTTTTATCACATATTTCAGAAAAAGACAGGTTTAAAGTCAAAATGTGGAGGAAACGTTACACGATGGAAGGCATTTCGTTGTGCACTTGTTTCCATTCACGAAGAAACGTCATTGTTTACATTGTTTGTTGGATTACAGACTGATTATGAGATAAATAGTACCTTCACTTTAAACATATTTCATTGTCCAAAACAGGTAAAAAGGATTAGGCACAAGTTATGACAACTTTTGTAGACTAACTTGTGTCAACAAAATATTATGTAAGTGATGACAAATACAGTTTTAAATTCATCAATTGAAAGAAAGAATTCATACATACCTGTTAATGATAATAAAGATATACAGGTAGTTTATGTTCAAAATCTTCCGCTAGATTTTATGAAGGACTGAACATGTTTGAATTAACTACAATTAACATGAATTGGTTTTCATTACCAAATAGTTACAAATAAACTTATTTGAACATTCAAGTTATTAAAGACGTTAATCATTCCTGCACGCGCAGTTGAATAATCTGGCACTCCAGAGAGAAATGGTGCCAACAATTTACATTAGAATCCTGAACTAAACTAACACAGCGGATGTCTAAGTATGGTATGTTTAATGTTTAATCGTTTTTCACCACATCTACATAGTAACAAGACTGAACTGTGGGAACATTTGAGACAGAGCTGGTACGTAATGCATGCTTTATAAAATTTTGTCATGCTGTCCTATAACAGACATAGTTATCGATAGTTTAACACAAACCTCTTTAGAACTGTTATACGCCTTACCAATGCGTGATAGCTAAACACTTGTAAATGTATTCATAGCTTTATATTTACATTTGCGCCGCATTTCCCCATTGACACAATGCTAAGAGGCAGTTGCCACCATACGCCTATAACACCCAGTACCTCAGGCTGTAACACCCAGTGGGTCATGTGACACTAAAAAAGGCGGGATTTTTTTTTGTGCTTCAGTTTTTTTTTCAAAGTTGCCGAAAATGGTAAGAAAATGTAAATATAAGTATTGAACAGTGGTTTTAATGTTGTTATAGTCGATATGGCAGCAAGATGTATGGTGGGCAAATGCGGCATGAGAACCCGTTAAACCCTAACGGGTTCCCATACCATTTGCCCACCATACATATTGCTGCCATATCGACAATAACAACATTAAAACCGATGTTCATTGCTTAAATAATACATATTGTTATAACTAACACACTTAATAGGACACCAGCGAAATGTATTGGTATGTCAAGTCTTGCAAGTGTTGACAGATTGTTAGATGCACTAACAATTACATTATCAATTAATAAAGAGACATTGTTATTTGGAATGGTAAATAATACAGGCATTTATAATCGTGTCGATAACGAACTTGTTCTTCCCACAAAACTATACACGGTACACGGCTCTAGTAAATGTAATAAAAGAAAACTGTGTGTTTAAAAAATGTATTTCCTTTTGGTAAAGGAGGCCCATGTCTACAAGGTTTTTTGTAAATGAATGGAAAAATGGGTCAAATTTATAGATACAAAAACTGTATTGTTAAGACCTGACGCGACTGATTACAAATTCTTCAACTATTGAAATGTTAATCATAACTATTCTGTGATTTAATCTAAATTAACTTTTAATTTCCTTCCATGATACTTTGTTCTGTCCTTATCTTTCCTTCTCTGCTTCCTCACTTCTGTCCTATCATCGGCTTCCTCACTTCTGTCCTATCATCAGCTTCCTCACTTCTGTCCTATCATCAGCTTCCTCACTTCTGTCCTATCATCAGCTTCCTCACTTCTGTCCTATCATCAGCTTCCTCACTTCTGTCCTATCATCAGCTTCCTCACTTCTGTCCTATCATCAGCTTCCTCACTTCTGTCCTATCATCAGCTTCCTCACTTCTGTCCTATCATCAGCTTCCTCACTTCTGTCCTATCATCAGCTTCCTCACTTCTGTCCTATCATCAGCTTCCTCACTTCTGTCCTATCATCGGCTTCCTCACTTGTGTTCTATCATCAGCTTCCTCACTTGTGTCCTATCATCAGCTTCCTCACTTGTGTCCTATCATCGGCTTCCTCACTTCTGTCCTATCATCAGCTTCACGTTCTTCCTTTTTATCCTCCTTTTAGCAATACAGTATTATATTAAATAAATATTAACTTTCTTTATGCAGTCATTTTTTTTGTATAATGTACATGGTATGAGAGATGTGACTATATGAAAGACAGTTTGGTGTAAATGGGTTAGTATTTAGTACATAAGAACTTTTATTGTCACTGTATTGAAAAAAAACCTTTTGAAAATAAAAAAGAACATATAAAAAAGCTCTATACTTAGCTCGACGATTGCAATAACGAGACGCAGGTTGATAAAGACGACGGGGAATTAAATAGTTAGCATCACTAGTTTATTACGAAATACTCTTTTAACTTGGGCAATAAGCAGTAGATCGGGTTCAATGTTCCTTAGTATTATATACCCGTGTTTTGATATCACTGATCAGTTGTTCATTTTGAGAAGGTAGCGTAGCATCACCTGGTTTTGAACTTGATTTACCTGGAGGTTTGACTTAGGTTTACCTGGAGGTTTGACTTAGGTTTACCTGGAGGTTTGACTTAGATTTACCTGGAGGTTTGACTTAGGTTTACCTGGAGGTTTGACTTAGATTTACCTGGAGGTTTGACTTAGGTTTACCTGGAGGTTTGACTTAGATTTACCTGGAGGTTTGACTTAGATTTACCCAGAGGTTAGGCCTAGATTTACCCGGAGGTTTGACTTAGATTTACCTGGAGGTTTGACTTAGGTTTACCTGGAGGTTTGGCCTAGATTTACCTGGAGGTTTGACTTAGGTTTACCTGGAGGTTTGGCCTAGATTTACCGGGAAAATTGACAAAGATTTACCGGGAGAATGAACATGGATTTACCTGGATGTTTGGCTTATATTTACCTAGATGTTTGACCTAGATTTACCTGGAGAATGAACATGGATTTACCTGGAGGTTTGGCTTATATTTACCTAGATGTTTGACCTAGATTTACCTGGAAAATGAACATGGATTTACCTGGAGGTTTGGCTTATATTTACCTAGATGTTTGACCTAGATTTACCTGGAGACTTGACCATAATTTACCCTGAGGTTTGACATCGATTTACCTGGATTAAGCATAAGACGCATACCCTTCCAACTGTTTTTTTCGACTAAATGGTATACCTGCTGGTATTCCCTTGCTGTGTCGTTGTTGATGATGTTGTTTGCTTGCTGTCGTGTTAAGGGTGTATTCAATCAGATTAAATCACTATAACTAAATGTTTATCGATCGATACCATTTTTCAATCTGTTGTGTAATTCGTTATTGTAACAAATAAACGGTTTCACTGGAGAGCACACTCCACTTACGTTCCTAATTGAGTCAATCTAAAATAGAATCGCATAGCTTAACGTCATCAAAGGTAAGGCAATTTTGGCGACATGCCAAGTAATTAGAAGTTTTCAGATATTTACACGATAATTATGTTTGTAATTAGAACGGCTTCTAAAGGTGAAAAAGGAAATTGCTACACACAGGTCCGATAATAAAATATGGACGGGATGGAACAGTGCAATACTGCTGCATTAGAAACAGTCGCCGTTACATGATGTACTTCAAAGGAGATTTTATCGATATTACGTAGTAGATTAATGTATGACATCATGCTTAAATACTTCGGATTAAATCTATCTATTCGGTATTAACATTATTTGATGAGTGTGATAGCTTGTCATTTGTGTGTATCTATGATATGGATATTCCAAGGGGGTGTCACAGATGTGAAATTCGAGGCTTGCCGAATATGGAATATCCCTGTCCTACATACATACAGAGGAAAGAGTATTTTTCTCTCACTACCAAATATCTGATAAAATGGCCCAACCATCCTTTTTCTGCATTTTTTAAATTTCTTAATCTGCGGTTTTGACAAAAAAATACGTATGATATTCTGAAAGATCATACATTTTTTTGACAAATTTTAAGTTGCTGGCAAACTGCTGGCGATCTCGATGCTTCGGCGCAGGAATATGTTTGGTAATACTCACATGTGAACCAAGGATTTGATACGAGTTTTCTTGATGGAATGACGAAGGAAGTTCCATCGATATCAGCGATCATTGGAAAGGTGACTGCTATTTTATCTGGCTTATAAACTGGGTGTTAAAATAGTAATATTCATTTTGAGAACTTTGAGGGGTTTCATTTTTAACAAGGAGTTTATTATTCCAAATCCTAGAATGTTTGAAAAGGTGATACACTAGGTCCAAATACACATACTGGTATTAGACACGTACTCAGGCCCCAGTGCTGGCGTGGGCAGAACAATGTCTGCCAGTTGTGTGTTTGACATGTTACAAATCATGTATTAATGACTTTCCTTCAGAGTCCTATTGTATTAATGATTGTCCCTCAGAGTCCTATTGTATTAATGACTTTCCTTCATAATCCTATTGTATTAATGACTTTCCTTCAGAGTCCTATTGTATTAATGACTGTCCCTCAGAGTCCTATTGTATTAATGACTTTCCTTCATAATCCTATTGTATTAATGACTTTCCTTCAGAGTCCTATTGTATTAATGACTTTCCCTCAGAATCCTATTGTATTAATGACTTTCCTTCAGAGTCCTATTGTATTAATGACCTTCCCTCAGAGTCCTATTGTATTAATGACCTTCCCTCAGAGTCCTATTGTATTAATGACTTTCCTTCAGAGTCCTATTGTATTAATGACTTTCCTTCAGAATCCTATTGTATTAATGACTGTCCCTCAGGGTCCTATTGTATTAATGACATTACTTCAGAGTCCTATTGTATTAATGACTTTCCTTCAGAGTCCTATTGTATTAATGACTTTCCTTCAGAATCCTATTGTATTAATGACTGTCCCTCAGAGTCCTATTGTATTAACGACTTTCCTTCAGAGTCCTATTGTATTAATGACATTCCTTCAGAGTCCTATTGTATTAATGACTTTCCTTCAGAGTCCTATTGTATTAATGACTGTCCCTCAGGGTCCTATTGTATTAATGACATTACTTCATATTCCTATTGTATTAATGACTGTCCCTCAGAGTCCTATTGTATTAACGACTTTCCTCCAGAGTCCTATTGTATGAATGACTTTCCTTCAGAGTCCTATTGTATAATGACTTTCCCTCAGAGTCCTATTGTATTAATGACTTCCCTTCAGAGTCCTATTGTATAAATGACTTTCCCTCAGAGTCCTATTGTATTAATGACTTCCCTTCAGAGTCCTATTGTATTAATGACTGTCCCTCAGGGTCCTATTGTATTAATGACATTACTTCATATTTCTATTGTATTAATGACTGTCCCTCAGAGTCCTATCGTATTAATGACTTTCCTTCAGAGTCCTATTGTATTAATGACTTCCCTTCAGAGTCCTATTGTATTAATGACTGTCCTCCAGAGTCCTATTGTATTAAGGACATTCCTTCAGAGTCACATGGTATTAATGACTTTCCTTCAGAGTCCTTTTGTATTAATGACTTTCCTTCAGAGTCCTTTTGTATTAATGACTTTCCTTCAGAGTCATGTGTTTTGGCAACAGTGAACTAGATTTCAACATCCTCTATCATCTATTTCATCCCTAGATATCACATTAAGTACTAACTAACGTTTAAAAAGTTAAATGCTAAAATATGAACATATTTACTGTCACAGCGTCTACCTTCGTTGTGATCAATACATAGTTTATTTTCACCGAGTCCTTTTAAAGTGTATTGCTAAAAACAATGAGCCCAACAATGTTAAATTCAAGTATATCCAGAAACTCTCTGAGTCCCATCAAAAGTCTATGAGTACAGGACTCGGGAATCGCAAGTAGATTTATTGCTTTCAATGGTTTTACGTGTTCCAATTTTCGCACTAAGAGGATAACAAATGAAATTTAACCTTGCTGAGAAATCCGTCGACATTCAAGCTTGAAGTTACGTGTTGGCTTTCGACGCTAATGTTCGCTGATCCATTCTGATCATGTTTTATGATAGTTGGGATAACGTGGCTCTGCATGGACGACGGACGGACGATTTCTGCCGGATTGAAGTGTAGGTATGATATCAGATAAAAGAAGTTTATTCCTGATGCACGACTATATACTCCTGACTCCAAACTACATTACTACATATCAAAATGTTTTTAAAAAAAGATAAATGAATGGAACACACTTTTCACGAAATTTGCCCTTTCAGATTGTTGTTAACAACTAGTTTGGGTCTTATCTTTTCTCACCTTTTTTCTTCCCAATGTCTTCATTGACACTGTCTTACTTTTGGCCTTAAGTTGAGATTTTCGTCGCTGTGAGGAAGATTTTTGCTTCTGTCATCAGATTGAGACATACCAGTCTATGAAAATAAAAGTGGCTGCTCCTGCATAGTGTTTGTGAGTGCTATAACTGGTTCACCTGTTGTAAGTATCATGTAACCGAACGGAGGTGTACAGCCAGTATGCTTCCTTGAGGAAGCACTCTAAAAGTGGCATCCGTTTCGCGCTACCACAAGGAGACAAACAAGATTTTGGTTTGTTTT
>NW_022980695.1:0-14240 GCF_902652985.1 Pecten maximus
GCTTTCAGGGGTTATTCAAGGTAACCAAGGGTTAATCGTTATGATGATGTGTAGAAATATAACCACGAGTTTATATAACACGCTCGATTATTATTTTGATATCGGCCAATTGAATAAGACTGTAAAGTTCGTATATTTACCGAATGCTTATATGATTATTATTCTATTATTTTAACAAGAGGTCCTTAGGCCATAACGGTCACCTGAGTTTTGATATAGGACCTTGAATGAAGGTTAGGGTCATTCATTTAATCAATCATTACAGCCTTTTACACATGAATGCGTCAAACCCAATATCAGGTTTCTGTGCCTCTTGGTTATCAAGAAGGTGTTCAAAGATTTTAGCATACTTGACCCATATGACCTTGAATAAAGGTAAAGGTCATCCATTTGAATAAACTTGGCAGCCCTTCAAACCAACATGCTACAAACCTAATATTGGGTCTCTGTGCCTTTTGGTTATAAGACGAAGTTGTTTAAATATTCTAGCATATTTGACCCATTTGACCTTGAATGAAGGTCAATGTCATCCATTTGAACAAACTTGGCAGCCCTTCAAACCAACATGCTACAAACCTAATATTGGGTCTCTGTGTCTTTTGGCTATCAGAAGAAGTTGTTTAAATATTCACGGATATTTGACCCATGAGACCTTGAATAAAGGTCAAGGTAATCAATTTGAACAATCATTATAGTCATTCATCCCAGAATGCTACAGACCTAATAGCCGGTCTCTTGGCCTGTTGGTAACTGTGAAGAAGTTGAAAATGTAAGTTGTTTACGACGCACGAAGCGCGACGGACGACGCCGGACAAAAACCGGTTGCAATAGGTCAACTGAGACTTCGTCACAGTTGACCTAAAAAGCGGAATTAATGTGTCAGCACACATAACATGACGATTTGTTAACGAATGGCCACACCAGCTCAAGGTGACCTCGAGCTGTATCATTTTAGACAAGCAGTTTATGTATATGATGGCATTACCAAAGCATGATCAAGTTACGATATTAATTCACTTACGTTTGTATCAGGTACAGAAGACGAAGGACAAGGTGGGCTCAAGCTGTCGTCTAATGTATTCCAGGCTGCTGTTGGGAGGTCAATGTATGAGCAATGCCTCCCAAACAACTCCGTGGATATAGCATTCTCATCTATAGCAGCGCATAACTTGTCCAGAAGGTAAAAAACGGAACAAATAACATTGGCATTAATTCATTGGATGCATTTAGATTTAAACAGAACAACGCACGATATTCAAATGCACACAATACAAATAATCTTACATATGATTATATCTCGTATTATAACACAATGTCACAGGTACTATCCTGTAATGTCACGGTATACCGCGCGGGTACTATCCTGTAATGTCACGGTATACCGCGTGGGTACTATCCTGTAATGTCACGGTATACCGAGCGAGTACTATCCTGTAATGTCACGGTATACCGCGCGAGTACTATCCTGTAATGTCACGGTATACCCCGTGGGTACTATCCTGTAAAGTCACGGAATACCGCGCAGGTACTATCCTGTAATGTCACAGTATACCGCGCAGGTACTATCCTGTAATGTCACGGTATACCGCGCGAGTACTATCCGGTAATTTCATGGTATACCGCGCGGGTACTATCCTGTAATATTACGGTATACCGCGTGGGTACTATCCTGTAATGTTACGGTATACCGCGCAGATACTATCCTATAATGTCACAGTAAACCGCGTGTGTACTATCCTGTAATGTCACGGTATACCGCGCAGGTACTATCCCGTAATGTCACGGTATACCGCGTGGGTACTATCCTGTAATGTCACGGTTTACCGCGCGGGTACTATACTGTAATGTCACGGTATACCGCGCAGGTACTATCCTGTAATGACACGGTTTTCCGCGCGGGTACTATCCTGTAATGTCACGGTATACCGCATGGGTACTATCCTGTAATGTCAAGGTATACCGCGCGAGTACTATCCTGTAATGTCACGGTACACCGCGCAGGTACTATCCTGTATTGTCACGGTATACCGCGCGGGTACTATCCTGTAATGTCACGGCATACCCTGCGGGTACTATCGTGTAATGTCACGGTATACGCGCGAGTACTATCCTGTAATGTCACGGTATACCGCGCGGGTACTATCCTGTAATGTCACAGTAAACCGCGCGGGTACTATCCTGTAATGTCACGGTATACCGAGCGAGTACTATCCTGTAATGTCACGGTATACCGCGCGAGTACTATCCTGTAATGTCACGGTATACCCCGTGGGTACTATCCTGGAAAGTCACGGAATACCGCGCGGGTACTATCCTGTAATGTCACGGTATACCGCGCAGGTACTATCCTGTAATGTCACGGTATACCGCGCGAGTACTATCCGGTAATTTCATGGTATACCGCGCGGGTACTATCCTGTAATATTACGGTATACCGCGTGGGTACTATCCTGTAATGTTACGGTATACCGCGCAGGTACTATCCTATAATGTCACAGTAAACCGCATGTGTACTATCCTGTAATGTCACGGTATACCGCGCAGGTACTATCCTGTAATGTCACGGTATACCGCGTGGGTACTATCCTGTAATGTCACGGTATACCGCGCGGGTACTATCCTGTAATGTCACGGTATACCGCGCAGGTACTATCCTGTAATGACACGGTTTTCCGCGCGGGTACTATCCTGTAATGTCACGGTATACCGCATGGGTACTATCTTATAATGTCACGGTATACCGCGCGGGTACAATCCTGTAATGTCACGGTATACCGCGCGAGTACTATCCTGTAATGTCACGGTACACCGCGCAGGTACTATCCTGTATTGTCACGGTATACCGCGCGGGTACTATCGTGTAATGTCACGGTATACGCGCGAGTACTCTCCTGTAATGTCACGGTATACCGCGTGGGTACTATCCTGAAATGACACGGTTTTCCGCGCGGGTTCTATCCTGTAATGTCACGGTATACCGCATGGGTACTATCCTGTAATGTCACGGTATACCGCGCGGGTACTATCCTGTTATGTCACGGTATACTGCGCGGGTACTATCCTGAATTGTCACAGTATACCGCCCGGGTACTATCCTGTAATGTTACGGTATACCGCGTGGGTACTATCCTGTAATGTCACAATATACCGCGCAAGTACTATCCTGTAATGTCACGGTAAACCGCGTGGGTACTATCCTGTAATATCACGGTATACAGCACAGGTACTATCCTGTAATGTCACGGTATACCGCGCAGTTACTATCCTGTAATGTCACGGTTTACCGCGCGGGTACTATCCTGTAATATCACGGTATACCGCGCAGGTACTATCCTGTAATGACACGGTTTTCCGCGCTAGTACTGTCCTTTAATGTAACGGTATACCGCGTGGGTACTATCCTGTAATGTCACGGTATACTGCGCGGGTACTATCCTGAATTGTCACAGTATACCGCCCGGGTACTATCCTGTAATGTTACGGTATACCGCGTGGGTACTATCCTGTAATGTCACAATATACCGCGCAAGTACTATCCTGTAATGTCACGGTAAACCGCGTGGGTACTATCCTGTAATATCACGGTATACAGCACAGGTACTATCCTGTAATGTCACGGTATACCGCGCAGTTACTATCCTGTAATGTCACGGTTTACCGCGCGGGTACTATCCTGTAATATCACGGTATACCGCGCAGGTACTATCCTGTAATGACACGGTTTTCCGCGCTAGTACTGTCCTTTAATGTAACGGTATACCGCGTGGGTACTATCCTGTAATGTCACGGTATACCGGCCGATTACTATCCTGCAATGTCACGGTATACCGCGCAGTTACTATCCTGTAATGTCACGGTATACTGCGCGGGTGCTATCCTGTAATGTCAAGGCATACCGCGCGGGTACTATCCTGTAATGTCACAATATACCGCGCAAGTACTATCCTGTAATGTCACGGTAAACCGCGTGGGTACTATCCTGTAATATCACGGTATACAGCGCAGGTACTATCCTGTAATGTCACGGTATACCGCGCAGTTACTATCCTGTAATGTCACGGTTTACCGCGCGGGTACTATCCTGTAATATCACGGTATACCGCGCAGGTACTATCCTGTAATGACACGGTTTTCCGCGCTAGTACTATCCTTTAATGTAACGGTATACCGCGTGGGTACTATCCTGTAATGTCACGGTATACCGGCCGAGTACTATCCTGTAATGTCACGGTATACCGCGCAGTTACTATCCTGTAATGTCACGGTATACTGCGCGGGTGCTATCCTGTAATGTCAAGGCATACCGCGCGGGTACTATCCTGTAATGTCACGGTATACCGCGCGAGTACTATCCTGTAATGTCACGGTATATTGCGCGGGTACTATCCTGTAATGTCACGGTATACCGCGCAGGTACTTTCCTGTAAAGTCACGGTATACTGCTCGTGTACTATCCTGTAATTTCATGGTATACCGCCCGGGTACTATCCTGTAATGTCACGGTATACTGCGCGGTTGCTATCCTGTAATGTCATGGTATACCGCGCTGGTGCTATCCTGTAATGTAAGCAATAATAAGTAATTTGCATGTCTCAGACCTTGTCGAATAAAGGGTGGAGTCTTATCCTGTGACGGTACTGAGAAGGAAAAGGCGGTAGTAAAAGAACAGTCTGCTCAGGATTGGGAACAATTTGTGTACATGAGAGGAAAAGAACTCAGCCCAGGTACGGATGATCATCAATTCAAATATTTTTTATCCCGCATGCAACAGCATTTAGGATTACAATATGCACATATATTACATATTATGTAATTTTTTAAAAATGTTGGAGAACAGGCAACACAATTTAAAACAATATTTATGATACAGGTCTCTTCGTAATAACCTTTTGACGTCACAGTAAGAAAATACCTACACAATTCATTAACAATTAATATACCTCTACTTATTTTACTCTATTATCATTCTCCTTATTTTCTCAAAAAAGAAGATTACATAAACAGAATATTTAAAGTACAAACAACATTCGGCGAGGTGTTTATGGCACGTTACTTCAGTTAGGGAAATGTTATTCATGATCAGGGGTGGTGGATAGGTTTGTCAAGTTTCTTACTTACAGTCATTGTTACAGTTTCGTTAGGATTAAAATTTACAAGCCATGTTTGAGACCACTCATGAATTTTGGTAGGTTGTTATTTAACAGATGTGTGGCCAGACCCGGCGACTACACTTCGACATATAGAGACGTATCGTCAGCAAATAGTTTTATATTACAAAGGATGTCATGAACAATATCATTTATGCAAATTAAAAATAGTAATGGTCCTAAAATTGATCCCTGGGGAACTCCCGCTGTGATATATGCTAAATAAGATTGTTTACCATTTATAACAACACGTTGGCAACGATTTTTTAAGTAATCCGTGAACCAAGTAAAACGATTTCCTGTGATACCCAACTATCTTATTTTAGAAAGGTCTCGATGCCAAACCCGGTCAAAGGCCTTGCTTATATCACAAAATACCATTCTGATTTCTTTACCTTTATCCAACGCGGAGAAGATATCATTAGCAATAGATATGAGTTGATTAATAGTGGAGTCGCCGGATCTGAAACCAGGCTGACAGGGTGTTAGTAGGGACTTGTCAACGAGATATTTGTAAACATATTTATAGACGCATCGTTCCATCATTTTACCAACAATTGACAGTATTGATATAGGTCGATAATTACTTAAAGCAGATGGGTCATCTTTTTTATATACTGATGTAATATTAGCAATTTTCCAAGATGATGGGAAAATACTGCTTGTAGTGGATAGCTTAAAATATCGGCAGCTTCCTTAATCAAACGTGGGCTTACAAGGTCGGGACCAGAGGCTTTCCTCGTGTCGAGGGAATGTATAGCAGCTAGAACGTTCTGGCGAGATATTACAATATCAGAAAGTATATGTGTATGAGACTGGTTTAATACAGGGGGGGTCAATGTAAGTGTCATCAATAGTAGATTGTGAAGAGAAAAAAGTGTTCAAAGCGTTTTCCTTATCCAGGTCGTCATGTAAAATATCGTTATTGTCAGAAATAGGGGGAATGTCGCTTTTCCTTTTGGAGTTGGACATAAAACTATTGATAATTTTCCACCATTCCTTACCACCAGTATTATTACTATGGTTAAGTTTATCACAGAGTGTGTTGAAATGATTTCGTTTGGAATTGCGAATGGCGTTGATACATGTTTTTCTAAATTTTCTAAATTTGGTCAAATCGTCCATTTTACCAGATTTCCGATGAAATTATTTTCTTTTACGAATCAATTTCCTTATAGTGTTGTTTAGCCATACAGGAGCGTTGCTTCTTACAGTTATAATCTTGTTTGGTATACATTCTCTAGCCGTCTTAAGTATAATGTCATTTTTTTGTGACTCTACTTATTTCCCATGACCATTCATGTTTCCTTCGGATTCGCTTTGGGAAATAGATCTGGTATCGGGAAGCCAGAAACTTGATATATCCCTCTATCACAGCGATTTGAAAAGATGTCGAATAAGAGCATTTAACTATTTAAAATCAACTTTAGCCGGAGAATTATATATCTGCTGTAATTCTACAGTTAGGGGTAAGGTAAAGGCATATCAGTATTATTGGCTATATATATTACAGCTTATACGGTTTTGGAGATTTTGTTTATAATATGAAGAAGATGATATTGTATTTGGGTTATGATAGTGTCCAATTATTATTATTTTTACTATTACGGTCAACCAATTAACAGGTGGCTATTTAGTGGTACTGAACATTGGAGCTGACAAAGACGGTAAAGGCGTTTCTCCAATAAAGGGAGGAATGCCACAGCTCGGGAAATTACTAAGTACAATGCTTCATGATGGTCTTATTACACAGGTGAGTAAATGTGTCCATGATAACATGATACAGATGTGGGTGTCGTTACAACATCGTGACATAAGTGTGTCTCTGACATACAGATGTGTATGTCTTTCTTTATGACATCGTAACACAAGTGTGTGTGTGGTCATGACATCGTAATACAGGTGTGGGTGTCGTTATGACATCGTGACATAAGTGTATGTGTTATCACGACATCGTAACAATTATGTGTGTGTGTCGTTATGACATCGTAACAGGTGTGTATGCGACGTTATGTCATCCTAACTCGACTGTGAAAGTGTCGTTTTGACATAAATACACGTGTCGTTATGACATCGATACATGTATTTAAGCCAGTCATTATGACACCATAACACGTTATGGCATCGTAGCTAGTAAAGGTGTTTATGTGTGTGTTGTTATGACATCGTTACACGTGTGCATGTGTGACGGTATGACATCGTAGCACAGGTGTGTTTGTGTCGTTATGACATCGATACACAGGTGTGGGCGTCGTTATGACATCGATGCAAGTGTGCATGTGTAACGGTATGACATCGTAACACAGGTGTATGTGTCGTTATGACATCGTAGCACAGGTGTATGTGTCGTTATGACATCATAACACAGTTGTGTATGTGTCGTAATGACATCGTAAGAAAGGTGCTTGAATTTGTCGTTCATACACAATTAATTTTCCTTTGTTCATATTCAGAATGTAGCTTTTCAATTTGTGGAGGGTTTTTTTTCATCTCTATGAATAAAACGTAAATGGCGCGAAAAACTTGATGTCACAATTCAATTATTGACGCTGCGTATTGATTTGTTCAAAAGAATTCCTTATTAATAGGCCTAAGTAAAATTGTACATAAAACGTGCACTAAATTTGAAATACAGTTTAATAAAACGTGGTTTAAATTTGAAATACAGTTTCAGAAAACAATCATAAGCATTGATGTCAATATTTCATTTGCTTCAAAGGGGTATAAAAAGTTTGCAAACTTTAGTAATATATGCTTCGCGGAAACATAGTTTAAAACATTTCCCCCATATCGCATACCACTATGAAACAAAAAATACCGTATTGACATGAATGCTTCAAACAACATCTTCCCGAACTTCATTACTGCTGCATATCAAAATCAGTAGTATGACGTCACAATCACAACCGATAACGTCAACAGGAGAAAGTCATAAATCAAACAAGCTGAACAAAAGAAAACTAATTCTAATAGCTTACATCAGCGTATCTTCTTTAGTTCCATCTATGTTCTAGCAGATGAAAAAGTCTTGTGTGATTATAAGACAAGTAAAGAAAACATAGTCACCAGACTTATGTTAGGGTAATAATTTAGTTCCTGTAATTATCATGTTTGTTTAGTGAGTAGACTTTAATCTTATGTATGTCTGATTCGGTTATAGGAGGAATTCCTCGACACGAACTTTGATGTGGACTTCTACAGAAGTGAGGAAGACCACAGTCGCCCGTTTACACAGGGGGACAGGCTGACGCAGATGGGTCTGGAACTGGTATCGGTTCGCTCATTCACCAACTGGCTGGAGCATCACACGTTCGACATCGTAGATAAAGGTATACCACTCGCGCTTCTATATAGTCTTTCTTGGGAAACAAAGTTATCTTAACAGGAAAAACGAATACATTCGTAATTTGGAAAGATGTTAATGATCTTTAAAAAGAAAGGATGAGATGACCAGGATTTGTCAATAAATTGTGTGAAGTTATCAGAGATTGATATTTCACTAATCTCACTTCTGAAGAAATCAATTTAAATGATACTAAAATGGCAGTAAGTAATTAAGTTTGGATGAGCTCTTGGAGCTGTCATATACGATAGTATAAAGTGTTTTTGTCTCCAGATAAACACAACAATCACGAGAATAACAAGATCTTATATATAATGTGGATTATTCTAATATGATAAACAAATTTCTTAATAAAGTTTTTGGTGAAATCAGTCAACAGCAATACCCTTCTAAGTTTAAAAACATTACATAATGATAACTCATTAAAACCCCAAGTATGCCTGCACATATAACGAATATTATATCTGTTATTAGACGAAGCTACCAAGGCAGAGTATGCCGAGAGGGTGGTGGCAGGTATAAAGCCGTGGTTCTACCATGTGATCTACAACGGGCTGTCGAAAACGAGGCCACAGGAGGAAAGAACGCGACTGACAGATCTCTACTTCGATAGGATGAGGGCATTTGCCCATGACAACCATGGCGGCAAGACTCAAATACCATTGGTTGAGACGGTTGTCAGGAAACGCCTCTAACGGGAAAGTTGAACTTCAGACCTTGCATATATTGAAATACTCGCGAGAGTATGAAGAACTCTTATTCAAAGGCATGGCCGTTGAAATATAAACTTGTATCAAAAGCATAATATCATAATCAGTTCCTACACAACCCCCCCCCCCCCCCCCCCCCCCCCCCCCCCCTATTTTTTATAAAACAGCTTTGTAAATTATAGAAATAAAGCCGATGTGAATACCATGTTAGCACCATTTATTTTTCAAAGTCCAAATATGTGTTTTACAACAAGAGATCTCAGAGAAATCTTTGTACCCACCATTGAATATTTATTTGGTCAATGTATTAGTTTTTTTTCTATACTTTCCTTTTACTTCCTTTTTGTCTCTAATCATTTGAAAACAAGGAGACCCCGGAACCTCACTTGAAATTAGAGCACTTTAAAAACACAAAATGGTCACCTTTCAACAACTTTATTGTCTAAAGAAGCACTTGGATTTGGCATCAGGCAAAACTTTTATTTACCATCTCCAAAGAATTCTAGTAATTTTATTGTGGTTTTAGTTATGTATTCTGATTTATATGAGTTGTAATTTTTAAAGTGGGTTTTGGTTCCAAAAAAGTCAAGTCCACAAAATGATAAAATGCGAAAAAACGCATTTTTGTCTGCATGATTATGCTAAAGCATCACTCCTTGACCTCTAATAAATGTATAAACAAAATTAGAAGGTTGTAAGGTGTATACTTTTGGACTTACAAGCTTTAAACTAAGCTTAAAACTTACCCCAACAACTTTGATTTGTTATGCATTCGTTAATTTCTCATTATTTATCAGCTGGTAAAAACCTCATTGTACGTTCTTCCATTCCCGTAAGGCTTTTGACGAATTTTTCACTTTTTGACGTCAATCCCAAGCCGGTTGACGGCAACGTTGCGAAGAACTTTCGGGGATGTCGGCCAGCATATTCATGTAGATATGCTCTCCAAAGGTTGCCTGTGGAAATTGACCTTACAATATATCATTTAGCAAAGTCTGCTCTGGGTGGATAGAAATTAACAATCTGGCAAAGTTCTCCGTTGTAAAATACACAGTCTCCGACGTTCAAACGTTTTGGCGCCGCCATGTTTGTTTACAAATGCAAGATTTTGGAGGGGAAATATTGTAACAGCCGTGACTCACGAGCGTGTATTATTGACACGAGTGTGTATTACTGGCAAATAATACACGGTTTTAAACCAATCAAAACTGGCGTTGTATAGCAAACGTGGTAGAATAGAAATTATATGCGGCTCACCACATTATGAAAATCCAAATATTCTTAAATTAGAACGTCAGCTGAATATTTGTAACGTCCAACTTACTGTCTAGCAATATTTCTAAGAAAAGTGATGTTATTGATTTGAAAATCGTACATTTACATGTATTTAAGCAGAATGTATAATATATATATGTGTACACGTGTAGTTACTTGGATTATGTATGATCTGTATGTATCAATCCTGTCATGCTCACTTCTTTTGTCACAAATGTCCTTATGTTACACATTTTCATGTGTCTGAATGAATCAATACAATCTTGAAAAAAAAAACACGTTGTTATACTCTATTCTGTCATAGGATGAACAATAATAAAATCTTTGTTATTATATTGTATTCTGTCATAGGATGAAAAGTAATAAAATCTGTATTTTGCTGTATTCTGTCATAGGACAGAAGTAATAAAATCTGTATTTTGCTGTATTCTGTCATAGGACAGAAGTAATACAATCTTTGTTGTTATACTGTATTCTGTCATAGGACAGAAGTAATAAAATCTTTATTATACTTTATTCTGTCATAGGATGAAAAGTAATAAATTCTTTGTTATTATACTTTATTCTGTCATAGGATGAAAAGTAATAAATTCGTTGTTATTATACTGTATTCTGTCATAGGATGAAAAGTAATAAAATCTTTGTTATTATACTGTATTCTGTCATAGGACAGAAGTAATACAATCTGTGTTATTATACTTTATTCTGTCATAGGATGAAAAGTAATAAATTCTTTGTTATTATACTTTATTCTGTCATAGGATGAAAAGTAATAAATTCTTTGTTATTATACTGTATTCTGTCATAGGACAGAAGTAATACAATCTGTGTTATTATACTTTATTCTGTCATAGGATGAAAAGTAATAAATTCTTTGTTATTATACTTTATTCTGTCATAGGATGAAAAGTAATAAATTCTTTGTTATTATACTGTATTCTGTCATAGGACAGAAGTAATGAAATCTTTCTTATTATACTGGATTCTGTCATAGGATGAAAAGTAATAAAATCTTTGTTATTATACTGTATTCTGTCATAGGATGAAAAGTAATAAAATCTTTGTTATTATACTGTATTCTGTCATAGGATGAAAAGTAATAAATTCTTTGTTATTATACTGTATTCTGTCATAGGATGAAAAGTAATAAATTCTTTGTTATTATACTGTATTCTGTCATAGGATGAAAAGTAATAAATTCTTTATTATTATACTTTATTCTGTCATAGGATGAAAAGTAATAAAATCTTTGTTATTATACTGTATTCTGTCATAGGACAGAAGTAATACAATCTTTGTTATTATACTTTATTCTGTCATAGGATGAAAAGTAATAAAATCTTTGTTATTATACTGTATTCTGTCATAGGATGAAAAGTAATAAAATCTGTGTTATTATACTTTATTCTGTCATAGGATGAAAAGTAATAAATTCTTTGTTATTATACTTTATTCTGTCATAGGATGAAAAGTAATAAATTCTTTGTTATTATACTGTATTCTGTCATAGGACGGAAGTAATACAATCTTTGTTATTATACTTTATTCTGTCATAGGATGAAAAATAATAAAATCTTTGTTATTATACTGTATTCTGTCATAGGATGAAAAGTAATAAAATCTGTGTTATTATACTTTATTCTGTCATAGGATGAAAAGTAATAAATTCTTTGTTGCTATACTGTATTCTGTCATAGGACAGAAGTAATACAATCTGTGTTATTATACTTTATTCTGTCATAGGATGAAAAGTAATAAATTCTTTGTTATTATACTGTATTCTGTCATAGGACAGAAGTAATAAAATCTTTGTTATTATACTGTATTCTGTCATAGGATGAAAAGTAATAAATTCTTTGTTATTATACTGTATTCTGTCATAGGACAGAAGTAATAAAATCTTTGTGATTATTCTGTATTCTGTCATAGGATGAAAAGTAATAAAATCTTTGTTAGACTTCCGGTTGACGCACGCGCCATGACCAGTCGGGTTTGAGTCGGGTCTGAGGTGAGGTGTGGCAGGAATGCCCAGACGAGGTAGTAGAGGAGGCAGGGGTCGTGGTGGAAAGCACGAAAACAGTAGAATCATCAAAAACTATCTTACAAGAAGTAAGTCAGTGAATGACAGCGAAACATTTTGACGAAATTCCGAAGTCTTTACCTTCAGAGCTCGGACGCGAGGAGAACAAAATGGCGGCTAAACCGAGTGAATCTCGTGCAGAAATTTCCAACGTTGAAATTCTATCTCAACTGAAAGACCTTATTCATATTTCCACTAAAACTCTTTCTGAGAGGATTGATGGTATAAAGGACTATGTTTATAAAAGGTTTGAAGCCTTAGATAAGAAATACGAAGAACTACGTATTGAAAACGAGAATATAGTGTGTGGGCTAGAATCGACAAACGACAGACTCGAGGAAGTTTACAACGTCGTCCACGAGAATAAAATAGTGGAACTTACACGTAGAGTTGAATATCTAGAAGAAGAAAATGTGTACCAAGAGGGAAGAAGTAGAAAATACAACCTTTTATTCTACGGTATTCCCGAAAAATCCAGTGCTAAGTCCAAGGAAAATGCACTAGAGACTATACTATAGAGTTTTTTGAAAAACGAACTTAAACTTCCGAATGCTGACCATATCCTTATTGGGAACGCTCACGGGATTCCAATGCGTGCATTCCAACGAAAATACTAGGCCTGCAAGACCGAATGCGATTATCGTAAAATTCGTTTCCAAGAATGCCCACTATACAATGACCTGCGTAATAATATCTTTAACTTTCTTGATAACTGTGCTGCTAACCATAATCATACTTCTATGGAAACCCTAGTAAATGGATGCTAGAGCTGTGATGGTAATACAAATAAACTGATGCTACACCAGATTCATTATTATATAGGTAAATCAAATCGTTTCAACTTATACAAAATATAAAATTACATGATGCCATTATATCAAATATATTTAGAAATTTATTATGTTATACATACTAAATGGACAGTCTAGTAATTAAACTATTATAACTCCTGTTAGAGTCTGAATTCAGTTGAACACTGCTGTGAATGTACATGTATTTTCACTTGAATAAAATTTAACCTGCCATCACTTCATATTATTTTAATTTTCCTCTATGTACATTTCCATGTATCATTCATTCCCTATTTCTTTTATGATTACAGGTACATGTATGATGTAGTGAAATTTTTACTCTAAAAAAACACAGCTTGGTAGATATGACTTATGCAAAATTTTGCATACGGACATTTGGTCTATCTACCAAACTGTTTACTGAATAACTATGCTACTATTACATACATATAATTATGTTGATATGTGCTAATTTAATCTGTCATACCTTATAAATACAAATGTATGTTTTGTTTGTATGTGTGTCTGTATGTGTATCTGTATGTGTATGTCCAAAATTAATTAGATATATGTATAAGAGTTATCTCCCTTTCAATATGTGTAAATTTGCTGTTTGTTAATTGTAAGTATATATAATTCCATTTCAATTATCTGAATTAAATTTTCTACTTTTCACTATTTGTCCACCTATAATATGGAGAGAATTTATTAAGGCCCTGCCTGTTATTCAATCCAATTGACTTTGTAAATAACACCTGTACATATATGTCAATAAAATTTGTTGAAATGAAAATGGTAAAATTCGTCCGTATGGCTGACCGAAACCAAGTATACAGTGCGAGATTTAACATTCAGAAGGAGTCCAGGATTACCATTCGTACAGACTTGCCTACT